>NW_005871291.1:1081625-1252871 GCF_000147115.1 Myotis lucifugus
ACTGTTAGACCACAGTAGATCTGTTCTTACTTGGGATGTCTTACAATGTTGATACCCCGCTGATAAGTATTGAAATAACAGATGTTTTGTAGTGATAATTCAAAAAGATTATTAGTGCTTGAGGCAGAAATGAGAAAAGCCGTGGAGTATAGTAAGCAGTAAGCACCGTGGATTATGAGTCAAAAGACTCAGATTTTAACTGTGATTTTCCTGGAGAACAAGCTGCATGATGTTAGGCACTATCCTTTAATCCCTCTGAGCATCCATGACTGTTAATAATGAGATTCTCATCTCAAGAAATAATACCTGCACAATTGACTGCATTGCATTGGAGTGAGGGTTAAATAAGATTGTGATGCTAAAAATACTTTGAGATGTTATTTGCTGTGTATATTAAATTCGTCAGCAAATGTGTGTGTAGCATTTCCTGTGTCAGGCAGGTCACAGTAACACATTGGTGAGCAAAAGTGCAAATGTTCTTGTTCTTCTGTAGCATATTTCATAGTCTTTGAGAAAATATGTTTTAGATAGATTAGAAACAGATTAGATAAATAGGTATTATATATATCATTATGTACAAATACACAAATTATACTAATAAATTTCAGATTACTGGGAATTCTCTGAAAGAATGTCTTTTGAAGAGATGACTGTAAACTGAGACTTGAAAGATGAGAAAATGTCAGGGAGGTGCAGATCCAGGGAAAGACATTTCAAGGAGAGGAAAGAATAAGATTCAAAGTAAGTGTGTTATGTTTAAGAAACAGAAAGTTTGCCCTGGCTGGTCTACTCAGTGGGCTGAGCGTAGTCCATGAACCTAAGTGATCCTGGTTTGATTCCAGGTCAGGGCACATACCAGGTTGCGGGTTTGATCCCTAATCTGGGTGTATGAGGGAGGCAACTGATGGACATTTTTCTCGATGTTTCTCTCTCCCTGTCTCCTTCTTCCTTCCTCTCTCTCTAAAAAAATCAATTAAAAAAACACACAAAGGTTAATATGTCTGGAGCCTGGTGTTGCTGATGATCATGATATAAGATGACACTCTAGTGGCAAGTAGGCCCACACCTAAAGGTGTTTGTGCATTTCACTTAGCAGTTGACCTTTATTCTAATGTAAAAAGAAGCCTTTGGGTAACAAAGTGAAATTATGTCAGTTGCAGTTTAAGAAGATGGCTAATACTGTGTGAATAATGCATTGTAAGAGTGTTCAAAGGGGGTTGGGGAGACAGTGAAAAATTATAGGTGGTGTTTTATTAGAAATGCCTATCACAACAACTTATTTACTAAGGCATTGGCCATAGTTTCACTGGAAATGCTGTCTCCTGCGGCACTCAGAGTATTCACTATGCCGAGTTCCAAGGACTTGTACCTTATGAAGGAGGTCTACTGCCCCCTCTAAGCTTCTTGGTGGTCTCTTAGTCCACAGAGGCAGTCTGTATGGAGACTAAATGAACTCACATTAGTCACCAGAATAAAGTGTATCTTTAAATTTTACTTTGAAATGGTCCTGTTTGGAAATTGAAAATATCCTGGACTCCCTACATAAATATCAATGTATGCTCCTGGATTGGACAATGTTTCTGCTCCCTGCCAATCTTTCTGGAACATCCTCCATTTTCATCCCTTAATGTGTTAGAATAGTTGGCAGCTTTCCCTAGTTGGTATGTAGTGCTACTTAATTTTGTGTTTAGCTGCTAAAGATGCAGAGAGGGTAGAGACTCCCACTTCAAGGTGTCTAAATAGTTCCTGATCCTTTGTTGCCTTTGCATTTCAAGAACTCGGGTGATACAAGCAACTCCCAGGGTGGGGGGAACAAAAGGAAATTTTACTGTGGCAGACATTTATCTCAATTCCACTGAGAAATTTCCTCCTTCGCTCCTTACATTATGGGCAGTTTCTCTAGAGAGAGGGCTGTTAGAAAAAAGTATGGCTGCTGTGTTGGAGGAATGGGTTTCTTTCCCTCTATGTTAGTCTTGATTGTGTAACCTGCAGTCACTTTGAGGTAAGGTACTTCTTTTTTCCTGTTTTAGTTTTATGAGAATAATAATATAACCATCTTGGAGGGAGGCAGCATCCACTTAGGACTTTGTCCTCTGATGTTTTCCAAAGTGGCAGCATTCGTGACGATTAATAATGAGATTGTCATCTCAAGCACTCCCACATTATTTTTCAGATAAAGAATTCAGATTTTACCTGAAAAAAATTGAATCATCTATAGAAAAATATTTTTTAATTAAATGTTGTTTCTAGAAAGAAGATGGGAAGTGAAAACTAAATGAAAGGTCAAAATAACTGCACAAAAAAATCAGCTGCATCCTTGTACTAGTCATCTGGCCTTTACAAGGAGAGCAGAGCCTCGGTGGCTACGTTTTATCTTAGGAAATTCTTAGCACTGCACTGGTAGACGGTTTCTACACACAGGAAAAGATGAGAGTAGAAAGTTCCGAAACATGCTGGCACACCCCTTTGGGTATTTGGTTGGATTCATTAGACGAGCTGGCTTCATGAGCTGACTGGCGATGTCAGCCTGCAAAGGCTGAGAGGTGCTCTCTGTTCATTTTAACAGTTCCTCTTGGGTTTTGGTAACTGCTTTTTCACTGAAATTCAACTGAATTATGGGATGTCTAGATATACGATTTCTGTGGAAATAGATTGCATTATGCCAAAGTCTGAGCATCTGCTACACACCTTGCATTAAAAGCACCAGATAAAACTACAGCAAATTCAAAACGAAGAATTCAAGAATAGAATTTCAAAAGATAGCACTCAAGGCCATTATCTGGGACAGTAAATATAATAACAATAACAAATATTGGATAAATCTAAATTTTTAAAATTTGTTTTTGGTATTGGCAGTATTTTATAATCTTTTTTATTTTATCAAAAACTATTCCATTGTGACAGAAATATATTTTGTCCTCTAACCTTTTGGAATTCTAGCTTTTTCATATAAATATAAAACACGTGTTTTAACTTTAGTTGAACATGAATAAAATGGTTGCCTCTAATCTCAACATCACACAGGTTGCGAAAAATAATAAAAGATCACATGGATATCAGATATCTTATAATCTTGAGATAGAACAAGGCTGAAATATTTATAATGTATTAAACTGTACTGCTTTCTCTATCCCTTAGTAATCTAAATTTCACGAAGTTGCATACAATTTTAAATTGAAGTTAATCCAATTTTTTACCAGAGCATTTAGTTTTCCAACTTCACATATTTTGACATAAAGACACATATATAAGCCAAGATCCCAAGCTAATTCCCCAAGGATCCAATGCCACCTGGCCAGCTGCACGCATATCCAACCCAGTCAACTTACGTAGTTGAAGATGTCTAAATCTTAAAGCAGAAGTCTCTTATAATAATTGGACTAAACGAAGTCTGAAAGGTCTTATACTGGCATAAAAAATCCAAAATGAGGGAAATTATGTAAATAAGGAGAAAGTCTGCTTTGTGGCAAAGATTGTTTGTTAAATAACATGTTAGTGCTAAAATACCTTAAGTGAAAACTCTTTGTACTCTGTTTGCCAATACTTATCTAACTGATACCTCCAATTAAGTAAAATATAAAACAAAGCAAAACCTAAAATCTATGACACAGGAAAAAGAAGAAAATATTAACTGAATATCTGTTAAGTAGGGAGAAATAAATCCTGTTCTTCTACCTATATTCCTGCCTACCAGTTCACTTCTACCTACTCCCATCCATCTGGGTTTGTCACCTGATGGTGCATCACTTTTCTTTTCCTTCTTTATCTATATGGTTTGATGGTGAATTCTTTGAGAGGTATCCATCATCCTGTGCATTATTTATTGAGATTAAACTTAAGGCAGTATTGAGAAATTATAACAATATTTTTAGGAAATACCATTAGTAGGGAGGGAGGGGGTGAAAAGTTCTGCAATTCCTTTAACATGTGACTCAACCAAGATCTCACTTCTTTGGCTCTATCCTGGTTTAGTTCCATTTACAAATGGCTTTTGCCCTAATCTGTTTTCTAAGGAGTGAAATAAAATTGTTTATAGAAGCAAAGGTCCTTTGTGTGAGAATGAACCGGTGAGCAGGAGGAAGGTCAACCCTCAGCCTGGTGGCAAGCCCTAGACACTAAACTGTATGTCATTAACCTGGCTCACCCTGGGATTTTGTCATATCATCAATAAAGTGTCACCTGTACATATGGTGGGGCAAAAGGGAAGGTAAAGATGTCACTGGAAAGGCAATGCTTGTCATTAAAAACCCAAAAATCTTTCTTCTGAATTAAAGTTTGGATCTATGTTATGGGTTCTTTCTGCAACCCCCTTTCCAGAGTGCCGGGGGCCACTCTGATGGTGGCTGAACTGCAACCAGATGGGTACAGTTCAGAGGGAGCATTATTTAATTTTTTTAGAAAGTTGGAGAGAATTCAGGTTTCTTTAGTTTATTATAATCACAGTCAATAAGGAGAAACTTGGGAGAATGAATATCAGAAAAGTGTGTAGTTTGGTCCTGATTTGAAATGAACAGAGGAATCCTGACTCATCCAGGAACTCCTCAGAATGCAGTTCCTTCTCCTTTACCGTGTCTTCATGTTGCTCTCCTTCCCCTTCTCTATCCCCTCACTTCTCTCTCTACTGTCTCCTTATTTTTAATACCCTTTTTTGCTCTCCTTTCTTCTCTAACCTGTACTTTCCTGTCTCACCATTCTTTCTGGCTTTTGCCTTCGCCCTTTCCCCAACCATTGTATTCTTCTATACTGACCATGCTTTAGGTCAGTACAGAAGGTCGAGCCTTTCAAAAACATTCTTTAGGCCCTGCTGCAAGAGGGAAGCAGACCTCCACACCCTCCCCTCAAAGACAGGGATTTTAAATGAGAACAAATTCTACAATTACTGACAATTTTGATTTGTATTTTCTGGCTACTGGTTGTATTTCAGTTCAGGTTCACTTAAAGTTTTCTTCATTTATTTTGTACTTAAAATATGAACAAAGTCAACTTAGTTTTCTCTTTGTGTTCCTTAATAGAATATATTAAATCATTAGAATTCCATACATTTTATTCTTTATCTCTTTCATCTCAAACACAAAGCCCCTTCCAGTATATCTTGTCTATATGTTATCCTTTTATTTTCATTTTCTCAGCATTGCTCTTGGCCTTGAAAAGGTAGCCTTGTTAAATAGTGTTATAATATCTGCAGACTGATTTCTGTCATCGGGACGCACCAAGTTAACTATTTTGTTTCTTAGTTATTGGACCCTGGGTATATATCGCCACAGAGTGATGCTAAACTTTCTGATGCAGTGCGTGTTTCTGGAAAAAAAACAGGTCATGATGAATTTGCACACACAGAGTTTCTTACATTAGTCTCAAGTCTCAGCTTGTCACATTTTTATATTTTCTGAGGGCATTCGGAACAAAATATCCCTGCCTTCTGCACAATGTGTTATTATTTTTATAAAACCAGACTTTTGCCATAATAATGAAGAGAGTGAGCCCCTTTTTCTTGCAAGAGTAGATTACCCCAGCTGTGATAATAAACCTACTAAGAGGATTCTTTTACTCCCTTATAAGTCAAGGACAGTCTTTCAAATATTTCCTCTACATATTTTCAGCTGAAAGCAAATGGATTTTTTAAAAATAAGTCTTCATTGTTGAAAGTATTACATATGTTCCCCTTTTCCCCCCATGGATAATATTTTTTAACCATTTTTGTAATGGAAATCTACTGGAATACATAACCTACCAGAAATCAATGGTAAAGAAATTAAATTAAATAATTTTACAGAGAAATATATATTAGATCATTTCAGTTTATGGCATCCAGACACAATGAAGTTAACATTTTTTTCTCTGATTCTGTAGCTGATTGTTTTTTTTTTTAAATCTACAGTCTGTATTTAATATTATGAAGAATAGTTTTCAAAAGACAGACATTCTCAAAATGTTCTTAAAATTTTTAATGACTCAACTCTGGGAATTTTTGTAATAAACATATACCATTACATCCTTTAAGGCTAAAAAATGCACTCCAAAAAAACTACAAAAAATAAGTTAGTCATTATTATTGAAGTTTTTTCCAAAGCCTCATATCCATTAGATTGAATTTCAATACCTTACAGAATGATACATAAAATAGAAATAGAGGAAAATATTTGAGCTACTTTTTAATTTTTTAAATGTTTATTATATCCTCAAAATAACTTTTAGGGAATCATAAATATCAGAAAAATTATCTTTAGCAAAGATTAAATGACATTATTCTTTTCAATTTTCCCAAGTCTGAATTTGCTGTTACAACAGCAAATTTTATCCATTTCAATTAAGTAGAATATACCTTGACAATAGTCAACTACCTATTTCTCTTCTTTATTTTATTTTTCTTTATTGATTAAGGTATTACATATGTGTCCTTATCCCCACATTGCCTCCCCACCCGCCACCCCCACTCATGCCCTCACCCCCTTGGTATCTGTGTCCATTGGTTAGGCTTGTATGCATGCATGCATGTCCTTTGGTTGATCTCTCCCCCTTACCCCCACCCTCCCTACCTTCCCTCTGAGGTTTGACGGTCTGATCGATGCTTCTCCGTCTCTGGATCTGTTTTTGTTTTATTTGGGGGAATTAATAGATAATAAAAGTAAATTCTATCAAAATAGTATTGTTGCTGTATGGATTAATATTGTTGTTTTTGCTAACAGAAGGGATGTGTGAATGTGTGTGTGTGTGTGTGTGTGTGTGTAAATTCTTTAACAAACCGAATACATTGCACAGAGCTTAGAAAGAATACTCATTCACATGTAAAAATATTAAATGGGATTTCTTAAACGAGAATAAAGACCTGGTTTTCTAGATGTCTTTTAAAAATTCTGCTGATTTTGTAAGGATTGAAATTATAGAACTGGAAGGAGAATCGGTAAAGAAATTAGATGCATGCCCATCAGCACGTTAAAAAGTCTTGCTTTTTAAAAGTTATGTCACTATCCTGAGTGTTTCTGCTTTTCGTACTTTCCTTCCCTACCTGCAGTCTTTCTAATTTATTTCAAATTTTATGAATCAGGAAATAGTTTTCCTGAAACCAATTCAGATGCTTAGATACACACAGACATTACAGTAATACATCGCATACACCATTATACACTCCAAGTTGTGACCCATACATTTTGTCCCATAAGATTTTTTTCCAAGGACATAGTAAAGGAAAACTTGGTGGAATACAAACCCCAAGGAATTTGTTCTAGAATGAACGTTTGGAATTGGTAAGAAAGGATCCCTGGTTAAGATCTGTGACATATATTTGACTTGTGTCTTTGACAAAGCAGTTTCCCTCCCACCCCGAGACATTAATGGCATTTGGCAGCGTCAAAACAGACCCATGATCCACATTCAAGTGATGACACGACCCAAAGTATTTTAAAAATGAAGTCTAAATCCATGCTGCCATTCAGTTTTTAAATCACATTTTGAATTCTTAAGATTCTTATTGTTTTCATATCTTTACTGTCTAAATGAAGAAGAGATGACTTTCTTAATATTTCTATTTAATTTTAATATTGTTATTAAATAGTTTCTATAAATTCTTCGGAGAAGGTACAACATCAGTAATAGTTGGGAATCCTAGATTCTAACCTAGGTTTCTTGTGCAACTTTGGATGTTAATTTATTTCTTCGCTTCACTTCTTTTACTCTGAGATCAATATTTTGTTTGGGCTTCGTTAGTCTTTGTTTAACTAAAAAAGATAGGTTGATTATCTTATTCAAGGGTTATTCAAGTAAGTGTGTAATGTCTAATGCTATTTACTTTTATTGTTATAAATATTGTGTTATTAAGTCTTCTTCCTATGCAAAATTTTATTTGTATAAGCAATTAAATATAATTGGTTATAATAAAAAATTTATTAATATAACCAAATAGCAACACCAATACAAAGAAAAATACACTTTTACTTCAGAAAATAAGGGTTTAAGTTTTGAATGCATGGTTTATAAAAATCGCTACCATCTATCTTATTCACCTTTTATCTCAGAGGTGGTGCTAATCTAATGCAAAGTAATGGATCAATGAGTAATATTCCAAAAGTAATGTTCAGAGCAATAGATTCAGAGATATTCTACTTGAATTCAGTGCAGGCACAGCAATGCCGAATGAAGTAGCTGCACTCTTCAGGCTGAAAGAAAGAATATTAACCCCCATTTTCCCCATGTCTAGTAAAAGTAAAGTATCTTTAATGTTATTGTAAGTTTGTATCTGCCTTTTACTACAGATGCATATGTACATGGAACTACCCTGGTAAATTCAATATTGAGCAATCTATTAAAAATAGGGTTAGTCATTTAACTACATGCTACCATTTTTATTACTTTTCCATTTAGATGGAAAGCCATGCTTTAAAAGTAAGGGTCTAATGTTGTTCTCTAAAATTAAAACAATCATGTGACCCACCTCCCAATCCTGGTCTTAGGCGATTGTCATAACCATCTAGGAGTCGGTCCAAAATCCTGGTGAAGACAGTGGTATTGTCTTTAAGTTCATCTTGTATTGAGGGTTGTCCATAGCTGAAAGAAGCATAACAGAAGGTGATAACTAAATGATAACATTTCTACTAAAACCTTTTCTCAAATAAACCTTCCCCAGATTTTTCTACTTCCTTCCATTGAATCTTAATATGAAAATTCCTTCTGGTGCAGTGAAAAAAAAATCTTATTTTAATTCCTACCATTTTCTCATACTCGTTCTCATGGGTGATAAGCTCTTTATTCTAATATTTCTAACCATGGAAGGAAAATTATCAGGAAATGAGTTCCTTCTCTTTACATTCATAATTCTCAGCAAGTAAATGCAATGCTCTAATGTGTTTTTTTTCTGGGCATACAAGAAGGTTAATGCATATTGGGGGAGAAATTTTGGGAGACTTCTTCCCAAATAAAAAAATATATATATATACTTATGAGCTACCGAGATAGTTAATAGTTTTATTTTCATTTATTTAACATGGAACATAAGCTAAAATTTCACCTCCTAACATCCCTTTCTTTATCTACTTCATGTACATACATGTGTATTTTTCTTTTTTTCTTTTTATTTTTTATCCTCACCCGAAGATATTTTTCCATTGATTTTCAGAGAGAGTGGAAGAGAAAGGGAAAGACACATCAATTGGTTGCCTCCTGCACTCATCCTAGCCAGGGCCTCGGCCCGGAAGGGACCTGCAACTGAGGTATGTGCCCTTGACCTGACTCGAACCCGAATCAAACCTGGGACCCTTTGGTCTGCAGGCAGATGCTCTATCCACTGAGCCAAACCGGCTGGGGCTGTGTTTTGCTTTTTTGATGTTCTTTCAAGATAATACAGATGAGAAAACTAGAAAACGTGTTTCTTAACATAATTATATTTTTACATCATTGAGTAGTTTCCATTCACCTGAAGGTTTATGAACCTATTTAGGTAGTTTTATAATTTGTTTATTCAAACCTCTAATTAATTGACTTTTTGTCATTTCTGGTCTTGTAAGTAAAAAAGTACCTTGAAAAAGATATGGTCCAATATTCTTAATTTATGGTTTACTAAACTGTAGTGTAGGATTGGTGTTTTGTTTAAGAAAACACAGCTACTTGTGAGCAGAGCTTGAAATAGGACCCAGTTTTCGTCACATTTTAGTCTAAAACTTTATTTCTATTCTTCTATATTGGAGTACTTGTTTATACTTAAATCTTTATAGTTGAAGGTGTAATCATTCTTTACCATTGCTAGTATTTGAGTTTCAACCACATAGTGACTGCAATTCAAATATTGTGTATTATTACATCAATTACATTATTATATTATCTGTGCTCCTTGAATCATATTTTATGTAATGATTAGGATGACACCTCCAAAATCCTGTGAGAGAGAAGTCTTCTAATTTAAGATGGATCACAGTCACTGATATATTTCAGTGATAGCTCTGACCTTGAGTAAAAAAAAATGTGAGTTAGAGTATAAAGGAAGAAACTTCCACAAAATAACACTTTCATATTTTCTGTTTAACATGCTTTGGCTTTAATCTTGTGTTCATATTGCTGATCAATCTAAAAAACAAGTAGTAACATATGAAACTAGGATCCACTTATTTTACAGGAGCAAGATATATAACCAAAATATCATTTCAAAAACAAACATGATTGATTAACTAATTAAATTTATATCAGCAAAATGTAATAGCTATTTTTTCTGATAAATTTTAATTTGATAAAGTTATAATAACTAAATGCTATTCACAATAGTCAATGCATAGGATATACCTCTATTAAATGATCTTTAGTTCTCCTAAATTCAACATCAATATCATGCAGATTAAGGGTTTACTCTCCTTTGGTAACATTAAACATCTTAGTAGTTTTTAAAATCAACTTTTTAATGAGCTCTGTGTCTTCCAGCATGTCTCATTAGTCGATGATAGCAGTAAAGCAAAAATAGTTTTCTGACTGCAATTATTTACAAAAACTCTGTCACAAAACCAACTGTCAAATGTATCTTTCAAGGATATTAGAAGGTCATCCTGATAAAGATGGAAAAGAAATGTTAGCATACCTTACGTTGTGAGAGGGCCAGATCAAGTAATTAAAGGAAGAAAGCAATAAAATGAGAAGCGGGAAAGATGAGATGGGTGACATGACAGGGCACAATTAGATTGTTACCATGATTCTTAGAATATGGAGTTAGTTATCCATTACTTTTACCTGTATTCCTCTTTTCTTTTTTTTTACAGCTTATATCACATTCAGGAAATGTTTTTCCCCCCTTGTTTTAACCTGTAAATGTATTCACCAATTTTTTTTGCATTGGAATACAAATGCCAAAAGATATGTATCCCCACACTCCCAGAAAACCAGTTCTGTTATCACAATTGGAATGGTAACCTGGTTTTTAAATGTGATTTTATAAACAGGTATTCTTTCTTTATTTCTAATTTACTATGCCCCATTGTAATTGTCAGAGAATAGCCCTGGGACAAATATAATTGGTTTGCTATTAAACACTCATGCCGATATAATGTTTCCTAAACTAAATATGTAATTTGGTGAGAAATGTCAGTTACAGTACCTGATTTTGATTCCATATGAGCCACTATATAATAAAACACTGTGCACTACCTCCATCTACAGGTCATTACAATAGTAACACTTCATGTAAATTTTCAAAAGCAGTGAAGAACAGTTAACTCCTCAGATTAAGAGTATCTGGCAATAAAGCATTTCCTGTTCATCTGGTAGTCATTATTTACCACACACAACAGCAAAAATAAAAGCAACTTCTCAATTTTAAAAATCCTCCTAAATTTATATCTTCCCAGGCTATTCTTTCCCTCTGCCTTACTCATAAGGGCTCACTTTCCCTTACATTTGGAAGAATCTGAGATTTTTATAATACGTCTAAGACTTTCTTATGGGCCACAGGAATAGACTACATAAGAAATATAAGAGTAGATTAAAGAATAATCTGAAATAGTTGGTTATTTATATCATTGCTACTATAATATCTTTATATGCTCGGTTGGGTCATTAGCAAACATTTTGAATATGGTTAAGCATATTATTAAATTTGTCTTATAACTTGTCTCCATAGTAGTTATGCTTAAATTAAGAATTTCAATTTTATCTGCTATTCTCAAATATTTTTCTGGGATATTTTACCTCTACTGGTTATATAAGTAATGTTTTCAAAACATATAGAGACTTATGACTTATGACTTTCAAATTGCAAATATTATTTTGAACTTTTCACTACCATATAGTCATAAGTTTCTCTATGATTTTACAACTGGTTAAAAATTTTCTTGTTAAAAAATCAACTCACATAGTATGCAGACATTAACTGAGGTAACTTTTCTATGAATAAGAAACCGCTGGTTTTGTTCAGTTACAGATGAACTGTGAAAAAAAGTTCAATTTAAGACTTAAATGTTGAATTAATACATTCCTCAATAAAAGCATAAGTGTATTCTAACTAACATACAAATAAGGTGATTATTTTTTCATACTGCTCTTCTTTATGCTTAACTGGAATTTTATTGCAGTTAAGTTTTTTGAATTCCCTTAGTCATGAATTCATCCAAGGGCTATTTTCTTCCCACTAAAACAGTGGTTCTCAACCTTCCTAATGCCGCAATCCTTAAATACAGTTCCTCATGTTGTGGTGACCCCCAACCATAAAATTATTTTCGTTGCTACTTCATAACTATAATTTTGCTACTGTTATGAATCGTAATGTAAATATCTGATATGCAGGATGTATTTTCATTGTTACAAATTGAACAGAATTAAAGCATAGTGATTATTCACAAAAACAATATGTAATTATATATTCAATATGTGTTTTCTGATGGTCTTAGGCGACCCCTGTGAAAGGGTCGTTCGACCCCCAAAGGGGTCGCGACCCACAGGTTGAGAACCGCTGCACTAAAAGAATAAAATGAAAAGTTACAGAAATACTCATGCAGATGTAAAATAAAGCGTCCCCACCTTCTTCCAGTCAGTGTGCCCAAAAGGAGGGTCCAGGCCCAAAGATAGTCAAGGAGACGCAGGCTTTTCTTCTTCATCGCGGGCTTGTGCAGCTGAAAAGTAGAACAAGTAGAGATCAATGTCTCTTGTAAGAAACATCAGGTTATAACCACTAGGGCTGACTGAGGCAGTTCAGATGAATGCTCTGAAGTCAGGAAATGACCTCACTGGGCTATGACACCTCATTGGAAGCAATGGAAACCTGGACCTTCCATTCTCCACTGTCCCTTCCATTTCTCCATTCAGAAATATATCAGTCTCTTAATTTCTCCTGTAAAAGAATACAAGTTGAAATACTCTCAGGTTCCAATATTGCTTCCAATATAAGAACTGTGAGTTGTTTTTTCTCTCTAGGTTTTATACTTCCTCTAGAGTTTGCATTACTCTCTTCTTGTTTTGTTTTGTTTTGTTTATCATGTGAGAAATCTGACCTTTCTGATTCGCTTCTCGCAACTGAACTATGCATTGAAATGTTTAAGCTGGTGTCTGTCACAGAGAGAGAATATTTGGGGACTGAAATGGGGAAGGTTAAAAGGCTTCATGACTGAATTCATCTTTGCATTCTGGATGTGCCTTGATTTCAGAAGCAACTGTACTTATCTTTTTAAAAAAAAAAAACAGCAACATACGAAACACACTGTTGAATGTCAAAGTCGTGCTTGTATTTTCTGCCTGTGATTGCCTTGTTAAATATGCTCACAATGCTTCGGCGAGGCTAAGGGACACACTTTACAGTCAAACCATGTGCTGATCTCCCTCGCACACGCATACCACACTCACATCAGTGCACGCAAACATGCCCACACATATCTTTCAAGCCCTCTCGTATTCTGCCAGGTTGCTGTTAGAAAATGTTTCATCTCCAACAGATGGAAGCTGAGTGCTTTGCTTTGCATAAATAAGGAACTCTTTTTTCTCTCGTAGGTAAAGTGTAATCAATCACCATCTGATTGTTGAATTTAGACTCCGTAGTGGGATGCTGGAGAAATGGAGTACGGAAGGCTTAGATATTTTTTTTAAGTATAGGCTATTTGTGGAGTCAATTTTTAAAAATCACTACACTACCTAGTTAAAGAGCAGATATGGCAACACTTGATTTAATGTGCTATAATTCATCCCAGTCATAATATGAGAAATGCTCAAGGTATTTGTTAGCACTTTCCTAAATGTATAACATATCTTTTAAAACCCATTTTTCACTAAGCACTCTATAATTTAATGCAGTATGCCTTTAAATACAGCTACCAAATGCTTTCCACACTCACTGGGGTCATTTATATCAGCAAAAACCATTACAAACAGGCATGTAAGCAATACAACATAATGTGTTTAGAGTGAAATGGTCTAGAGATAAGAACTGTGAGCTTCATAGTCTTTTACTTAATTTACTGCCTGGCTCTGACACAGATGAGTTGTGTATGACAGGAAATATTAGATAAATTATATTATGTTAAAATATTGCATCTAAATTACACGATTAGAATTCACCCTTTTATGAATCTTTGACATCTGTTCTGAAGGAAAAACAGTTTCTCTTACCCTATGAATACTTGTTGGTTTTTATTTTTTTAAAAATTCCTGAAAGGGTAAATGAATCCAAACAAAACCCCAAGGCAAGGTACCATAGCTTTCTGTGCTCTAACGTTTTGGAGAGAGGAAAACAACCCTACCGTGGCACTTGAGTTATTCAGTGAGAAAGTTTCTTGCAAATACAAGCATAATAGTTTAAAAGCAACGTTAAGCTGCCTCCTTCCCCCTTCTCCACCTTCCACCTCCCCCCACCAAACACACACTCCAAACACCCCCATTCCATGCCACCCATGTCTGTCCAACGGTAAGTTGAGTTTTTTGTGTTAGGAATACGAGAGACCCCTACGCCAGAGGGCATTTCAGCAGCGTGTCCACTGACCGGGGAGAAGAGGCATTTTTGCAGCTGGAATGGGAGGATGGCTTCCCTGGCTAGGATGGACCACTGAGACCGGATTTCGGTCCCAGCCTTCTTAACTTTAGGCTGTGCCCACCGAAGCCCCTCCCCACCTCATCCCAACTCCCTCTTGGGGAGAAGGGGGTGGGAAGGAAAACAACAACAACAACAACAACAACAACGCGACCAAAACAACAGGTCACCACCCACCCTGTGGAATAAATCCTGATCTGCTTAAGAAAAGGGGAAAGAAAAGAAGAGAAACAGAGTAAAAAAAAAAAAGCCCCTATATCGCTGCGGTTTTCAAAAGAAAAACATGCCTTGCCTTTATTCTACCTGCCAGGGGAGCGGGCTCGGTCCTGGTCCCCCTCGCTCCCGCGTCTGTCGGTAGCAGCCCAGTCTCCCCCGCCAGGCAAAGCCGCGGTCCGAGCTCTGCGTGTCGTGGTCGGAAGCAGCACTTACCTCGGGCCCCCTGTGGGCACCGATCGCTCCAGACCCGGGGCGAAGTGTCTGCGAGAGAAAACCGTGCGGAGCCGGGAGCAGCCGGAGTCAGGGGCGAGTCCGGAGGCGAGCGGAGGGGCGTCTGCGCCCAGCCTCTCACTCACTCGGTCTGAGCCATCATGGACTCTGCGTGCTCCTCTGCCGAGGATTTCACACCCAGATTGGCTCCCCCAAATCCAATCCGCGGCTCTACAACAAAAGATTTCTCTTTACCGAGACAGTAGTAATACGTCCCAGGGCAAACCGGATGTGAAATAGGCGGTGACTTCATGCCAGAGAGATTTTATTTTAGAAAGGAAGGTGGTACCAGTCTCTGGATCTGGAGACCAATCCGCCCATTTTTTTTTTTTTTTATATGCAGCACAATTTAACTTGCACCGCTTTGGCCCTAATCTCCTTCCCCGAGCTACAGACTCAGATCCTTCCACCACCCGATGGCTGCGAGCTTTCCCCGTTTGAGGGGAGTCCAGATGGGGGAGGGAAGGGTAGACAGGGGGAGAGACCTAGGATCCACATTCAGAATTTTTCCCCCCACTTTCAATTTAGGAGCACGGGATGTTGATGTGCGCCCGTTAAAAACAAAGCTGATCAGGGTAACTGTTCGCCTTTGATCAAAATTGTCAGCAGTGCATGCAGATGAATGAATGCAAGCCGTGGAACAGGGAGACGCCGGGCTGCACATGTGGCGCACACTGCCCGCGCCTCCATCTCCCGCACACTCACTCCCACACACATGTCTGAGCGCCCGTCTTGCAGAGTCACGAATGGGGAGGAATGGCCGGGAGAGTTCTGGACAGCAGGGAGCTGGCTACGGGGTTTGGAGAATCGTTCGCACTTACACAGGTTGTGAGCGCTTTCCAGCCCACCTCCATCTGTAGCTTAGAGGACAGCGAGAACACGCTCCGACCAGGTTTCTAACCTTTGGATGCAAGTGTTTGTTTACTTTGTGATGGGAGCAAACACGGGCTTCTTCCATGTGAACTGTGCTGGGTCCCTAGGACGAGGAGTATTTAACTTTAAATGCATCGCCCAGATCATGTCTAGGTTTGAGATTCCTATCTCCATTCCCAGAATCTTCCTTTTGCCTCCAATTCCATCATTCTAGGGAGTAGGAAAACAAACGGGAGAGGGGGAGGAGAGATGAACCAAAAGATGTTTAGAAGTCAGGACCAAACCCGCTTCTGCTGTTTACCCCTGCCCTCTTCTGTCACCCGCCCTGGTGGGTGGCTCTCCACCCACGAGTAATTATGCATTTAGGGAAGGAGGGTGTGTCTCAATAGCAGTCTAACTAAATTTCCAAGGAGTCAGGGAAGGCTGTAGTTCTCTCCTTGGATTTTGTGAATGGGTGTTTGTAGTAGAGAGGAAATGGGTGCTGTCTTCCTGGGGTGCTTTACTGAAGGGACCCAAAGCCCTGGGAGCTGTTCCTTCAGCACTTTGGCCAGAACTAGGTAGAAAAGATGGGTGCCTCCAAGTAAGGCTTCTGGTAAATAAACTGTGAACTTGTAACTTTGGTGAGCTCCTAACCATTTTTCCCCAAGAGGACTTCTAGCAGAGGAGATACTTCTGATAGGGGCAGGGCTTGGCTAAGCAAAGGAAACACCAGTCCATACCACGCATAGGTTTTGATTCTACAAGTGTTCCTTGGTTTTGTGCTGCAACACAATCATCCTCCATGATGAAAACTTAAGACAGATGACTGAGATGACAAGGAATATAGCATTGAAGACCACATTCACAGTTGGGTTTGGTTACCTTCTGAGTTTTCAAAGGGAAATGTTAACGGGAAATTATTGCAGAAATAAATCTTTGAGGAAGGGAGAATTGGAGACCAGCTTATGATACCCTGTTTCTGGGCAGGAGTTGCCTACTCTGTTGAGATTTAACTAATGTTAATATATTCTTAAAGATACCCATTAAAGAAACATCATAACTGCCCTATGTTAAATGCCCAATTTTTATTTAATTTGTTTGTCCATTAATTTAGTTATTTATTGAGCAGTTCTGAGACTAAAGGTTCGAAACCTGAGGTTAACAATAAGAAAACATTGGTTTTTTACCTGATAATATGTAATGCAATTCCATAGTTTTGTTTTGACTCAACAAAGACTGATAGTCCTAAAAATGTGATCTTTTAGTGTATTTTTCTTAGTTGAATTGTTGCAGCTTCTTTTACTCTCCTCTGAAAATTGAGAATAACTTTATTTCCTATACCTAATGAATGCAACCAAATCACTATACTGATTATGTTTTTATGAGCACAGCCACTGAAACTTGATCATTTGAACAGTAATCTCTCAGAACAAATTCAATCACATCTTGCTTCAGACTGTAAGAGTCATGTAACTATCCAACAGGAATCAATTGCATAGCAATTCCATATATTTTCAAACAAGTATTTATAAATAACTATTGGGTATATCTTAAAATGTAGCACACATATGAAAATGAAAATGTCCATACAGTTATTTTCTATTTCAACAACTCAAAGGTAGTTTTTACTAGATGATTAATGTGTAATTTGTTTTGGGATATGTATGATTTTAATAAGTAAATTTAATAACTTGTGGGTGTTTAAAATTTGACAATTTGACCATTTGAAAAACAGCAATTGCAACTATAAGTTATGATTGTGTTTATTATTTCCCATCTAAGGTATTATTACCATTTGCACATAATACCAGAGAGAATAAAATATAAGAAATTAATGAAAGGAAATGATTTACTTTATATTGTCTTGTTAATTTAACCCTTTAGACAATTTTTGACATTATTTTTACTTTTTACCTAGCGGAATGAATCTCTTCAAAGTGTGTGTTTGCATACATCATGCCATTTAATTCTGAAAACATGACTGTGAGAGAGACTCTTAATATCCCCGTTTTACAAATTATTCAATAAATTTTGAATTATAGAGGGCATGAGACGTGGCCAAGGTCCCACAGCTGGTGCATGTTCATGTTGGAATGCAAACCCAGATCTTCTGACTTCAAGGCTTATTCTCTTAACCACATGTCTATGTTACTTTATTTCCTTACTCTGTGGTAGTGAGCTCAAGTTAAAATCTACCTTATTTATCTTATGTCTTTCATTGACCATCTTCATGTCTGTCACATAAAATATTCCTCTGAGTATTTCAAAAACATTTATTCACACGGAGACTTTTTATTTTAATGACCTAGTACATCCAACTGCAATGTGATAGGGTTACTTTAGTATTTCGGAGGCTTCTGCTATTTTTCTCCTGCTTTATGGGGCCAGCTGCACAGGCCTTCCAAACAGGCACTAGTTCTGGGCGGAAGGGATTTGAGGTCAGACCTAGGACCAGGGATCCTGGGGAGGCCTAATAGCTCTATTTCTAGTGTTGCAGTCTGGTACATTTTGCTTTTTCTGTCAATTTTAAATGGCAGGAAGCCCTGACCTAATTGAAGAAGTGGCACTGATTCTTTTCAACAGGGATGTTTTTACTTTTTTCAACTAAATGTGAACCCAAATGAGAAAAAAAATAGTAAGAGTGTTCTCATTAATTCAGCATGGCTTTTTATCATTTACAAAATAAACTGGAGTGAGGGAAAAGAAGATATAAGTAAAAAAGATAAAATATCGAATAAGCTTCAGCTGAAATCTAGAATGAAGTGGCCATTTTCAATGTAATTGCATGGCTCAGATATAAACACTGAAATTATATTTTAATGTTAGCATACTATGAAACGTGGTTATCAGTTTGCAACAGTAAGCATACAGGTTACAATTAAACATGATTTCCCAACATTTGTGTATATATAGTTAGCTTTTATATAGAATATTTACACTCACTAAACTAGCCCTTTTTTTCTAATTTCCCACTATAAAATAAAAACCATCTTGTTAATGAACTATTCTAGCATATCCAAAGGTCTAGCCCTCTCTTTATAATTGGTATTGAAATAAAGGTTTGGTTTGGGGAAAGGAAAGGACTATGACGTAAGTAGTCGAGTAATTTTGAACCTTAACCTGGACACTTTTTTCATCTGGATTACTTAGACAAATTCTTTTGCCCAGGCTGGAAGGCTAGTTTAACATCTCGGCATCGTGAGAGGCATGGTATCGTAAAAACAAAATCAGATTTTCCCCCAAGTATTTAAGTCCTAAATTTTTGGCCCTCTGAAGGGGCTTAGACATAGTTAGCCTCAACCACTCTGACAGAGCACAGAGACTGTGCGGTTTTTCCTGTGATCTTTGCAGAGGTAGCACCCAGGTTAGCCCGGCACAGTGAATGCTCATCCGTGGACATATGTCTGAAGTCACTGACACTTAACAGCTGTACTAGTATGTTACTGACATTTACTGAAGCTCATTTTCTGAAGTTTTAAAATGAGGTAACAGTACCTCCTTAACTGGTTATGGCATAATATGGGAAAAAGTAGTCCTCTTGCATAACTCCTTAGAGGTATCCAATGAATGCTATTTTCCTTCTCTTTTATCTGAACATAGAGTCATTACTTTTTAGCATTTTGGTGCATTGTCAATAGAATGCTCATGTAACTCATAATAGTGATTATATTGTCCATATTTTACATAAGATTTAACTGAAACAGAAAATATTCAGTTATCAGACAAGGTTCTATGACAAGCTAACTCCCACACCACTTAATCCTAGGCCTGTGTTTTTATTTATAAGGTATTCAAAGAAAAAGAACACTTTTCACTACACCTGCCCTAGGCATAGAGTATTTTACACGTACTCCGAACCAGGGAGATTTGAGGAGCCTATGCTGCATGGTAGATCCAACCACAGCATGTGTTCACACCACAGCTACTACAGCCAGCCATGGACTCCCCCAGAGTACATTTTACATTATTTTTCCATAAGATCTAAGAAGGACCCAACCAATACATATATATATATATATATATATATATATATATATATATATATATATATATGTCATATAGTCATATAAATAGGACACTATTTAATTTTCTTCTGTGGCAGTTTTCATTTATTAGCAACTCATGTGTAACCCAGATTCACCCATTTTCCTTCAAAGTCTTCTCACTTTGTCAGACCCATCAACCCAAGCAGGAAAATACAGATTTATTCAGAGTTAAGAGGAATTATAATATGCTGATAGTTGAATGATATTATATATTTTAGAATATCAAATAAAATATCAATAATTTTACCCAGCCAGTGTGGATCAGTGGTTGAGCATTGACCCATAAACCAGAGGTCACTGGTTTGATTCCTGGCCAGAACACATCCTTGGGTTGCAGGCTTGAGCCCCAGTAGGAGGCATGCAGGGGCAGCCAACCAGTGATTTTCTCTCATCATTGATGTTTCTATCTCTTGTCCTCTCCCTTTTTCTCTGAAATCAATAAAAATATAACAATATCAATAATTTCCAAAATGACTCTAGATACCATTAGCAACTTGAAGAGTGTAATGTAAGTCGGGAGGGCATAAGGAAGCACATATTGTTAATTAAAATGTCAAAATTTTAGATTCAATATTTGTAAATGTTATATCCTATATGAGTTAACAGAGGAAGCACATACTCTCTATTTTAGTGGGGAAATGAAGACATTCAGGATGTGTGTGTGTGTGTGTGTGTGTGTGTACAAACACTATGCATATATACATAGTCTCTGTTTAAACTCCTTTAAACCATTAGAATCCTTATCTACCCCTGTTTTTCTTTATGAAGGTGAACATAATGAATAGATATTTAATCAGTATCATTTATTGTTTCGCATGCAGACTGAAAAATAAAGATCTGAGTTGGGGACTCAACTTAGAGAGATTACTTATCAGAAATAATAATAATAATAAATAGGCATGTTGATACTCAGAAATTACATTTAGTTTATACAGAGCCTTCTGGCATGATTAGGCCTATGCCTTGTTTAGAATATTGAGGATTTTAATGTGGCCTCATTATCCTGTTGGGCAGCTGCGTTTACGTATTTGTTTGAATTTGTAAAACACAAAAAGTGACACAAACAGTAAAGCAGCATTTAAAAAATCGTTCAGCCTTCCCTGAATGGCTGTAGTATTTGTGGAAAGGATATGAAATGGAAGGATTTACTCAAACAAAGATCAAGAATTAAGACACTAATGCCCCATCTGTTCAATAGTTCCCAATTCTTGGTGTTTACAATAATTGTGTTCTGTGGAATAAAATGAAAATGAGTTTGTGGATGTGAATGCATTTTTATTATGATCATTTATAAATATATTTAAATATGACTAATTTCCTTGTGTTAAATGTAGGAAATAGAACTAATTCAATTTTTTAACTATAATTTAAAGCTAAAAAAAATCTCTCAACCTAATCCATTTCCAATTTTGATTTTAATAACATTCACTAAGACTTTTATTAGAGAAAATTTTACAGCCTCCATTTTAATTACATCTGTGAGATTAGGCATGGGTAGGGAGGAACTGAAGAATTTTAAAGATGAGTGATGATCACTTTTGAGTAATTTTATTTATGAAACTAGAAGCCTGTACCAATCTTCGAAATATAGACTTTCTCCCATGAGAACTTAAGGTCTGGGCCAGAAAGCACTGCAATGGATGAGTAAATTGGTACAATGTAAGAAACTATATAGCACAGAATCAACTTAACATACAGAATCAAGATGACAAAGATCTATTTAGGTGTCCTACACTTCGATGCTTCTAAGATGACAGTGCTTAGTTGCCTTGGGAAGATGTAAAGTGTAATTTTGAAGGCAATTGAGTGGGCTTACTGTTTGTCACTACTCATATTTGGTGTTAGAATTTAAACATAAAGTAGACAATTTTAAATTTTCATTTAAGGAGATGAGAGAATGAACTCCAAAATACCGTTTCTTCCCCATACAAAAGGGATTATCTCCTATTTGACACCTATAATATACCAGACACCGTAGTGTGTGTGTGTTTTTACATAACTTTTGCAATTGCATTCTCAAAATAATGCTGTTTACAGATAGAGAACCTAGGTTCAAAACAAATAAGAGATTTTCTCAGAGACACACGGCTTATAAATCAGCCTTGATTTGAACCTAGGCATAGATCTTGTGGCTTCAAAAACTTGTGATTATAAGGCAATGAATGTAAATCTCTCCCATGTAGGGTGGGAGAAGCACTGTCATGAGAGACTGATGAAAACAGTCTGGTCACAGTAGTTACACAATGAAATGCAGTTATTATGAATTAGAAAATTTTTAATGATTAGTATAGGTCAGTGATGGCGAACCTATGACACGCGTGTCGCGAACTCATTTTTTTGGTTGATTTTTCTTTGTTAAATGGCATTTAAATATATAAAATAAATATCAAAAATATAAGTCTTTGTTTTACTATGGTTGCAAATATCAAAAAATTCTATATGTGACACGGCACCAGAGTTAAGTTAGGGTTTTTCAAAATGCTGACACGCCGAGCTCAAAAGGTTCGCCATCACTGGTATAGGTAATCAGAGTAACACACTTAAGAAACAGAATATGGAGTCAGATATTTTCTTTTTCTGGAAATTACTTACTGCTTGGCCACCTAACTGTCCTGAGCTTCAGTTTCATTATTTTTCATAGAGGACTAATAATTTAATTTTACATAGGATATTAATGAGCTATTACTTGCAAAGTAGATAATATATTAAAATATATCCATTAATTGATAACTATGGTAATTATTAATATAATCTTTACATTGTAACGGTCTATGAAAACATACAACTTTTCTTAGAACATTTCTTAGCTTTCCAAATTTTAAAATTAAGTTTTTGTACATCACAACCAATTATGTTGTGGCTTTGCAGTTGAACCAACTCACTTAGTCAAAATTTATCAAATACCAGGCTGACCATTTGGTTCTTTTGATCATATAGTTATAGCCTTAATCAATAAAACTTTGGCCTTTGCAAAGAAAGTGAATTCATTATTTCATAGAAATTCAACTTAGCAGGTTGTAGGACATAAAACATAAAATGTTTAAGGCTGAAGCAACTGCAAGACTCAATCATAACCCTACGACAAGAGGCAAAAAATTCTGTCTCCATCCAACTTCTGCTCAGCTATTTTGGCATTAAGACAGTATGTTTAATGAAAATATAGGATAGCTTAATATTGAAATCAGACTGCCATAGACAAATTCCAGCATGTCATAATTTCAAGAGTTTCATCAAAAGGTTGATGAGACTTGGGGACTCAACAGGGTTGAGTCACACATGTAGTCACCTGTTGGGAATGGCTAAAGGCATTTCCCCAAACCTGAATAGGAAACTGATTGTGGCTGCCAGACAGCTAAAAGGCATCTTAATCTATATGTTATTGCCTACTACTGGCCAAACACCTGAACAGCCATAGGCTAATTCCCCCATTCTGACAATGGACTCTGTACTAAACCCTGACCCTTTGAAGTGTATATCTCTGCCTCGCCTCAGGACAAGTTGTGTTAATAAAAAGCATGGGGTCCTGGGGACAAAGAGAGAACCTAAGACCTTAGACTTAAGATCTTGGATCTTAGCTCCTATAGCTAAGCTCCTCTCACCCCCAATGCCTTTCAAAATTATATTCCGTCTCCGGATTCTTTATTAGTCTCTGGATTCCTATTAAATCTACGCACAGCCCCTTCTCCAGATTCCTGAACCCTTCTTGATGCTGGGACAACATCAGACAAAGTGGAATATAAAATAAATGGGATGAAAATTAATGAATAAATAAGAGTTTAAGGAAAATACCAACTCTTGCTATGTCTTAGCCCTTTCTGACAATTGGAGTAGATATTGCTAAAGGAGGAAGCAGTTCAGAAACTCTAAAGAGGAACATTGAAAGACAAGCCATTATTACAGTTTCAGCAAATTCTGAAATTGAAAAGCCACTTTTCCTGGACAGAGAACAAATCAGGGAAAAGCCTTGTGGAGGTCCATTTTTATACAGTGCTTTTTCTTTTATTTACTCGTGTGGGAATACCGTAGCAGGGAAGTTCATTCCATGATGAACCAAGTGAATCATACCAATGTTCTGAAATGCAAATTAAACACAAATGTCAGCTCTTATTAAATTGAAAATCATACAAAACATTCTGTTTTGTTTTATGAATCTTTAATAGACAATTTGAGCGTGCTTACATTTCTTCTACACTATCAAAGTGGAATACAGCCAGAATTTAGAAACAATGTCTGAAAAGCAGCTTAACTATACTAATGTTCTGTTCTTATCCTTCATTATTAGCTCTGTGAAACATGTTAAAATACGATAGTTACTTTTTGGGTGACCTTGAGAGACTCCATACCTCTAGGAAAACTAGCTATTTCAGGAATTGAACTGTCCTAAGTTAGTCTGACAGCCATATGTTTAAATCATGATTTCAGCGCCTGGAGAAAGTTTTGTCAGGCTCCCAAGCAAGTCAGCAAATTCAGGAGAATTGCCCTGTGGCTTTAAAAGAACATGTTTGGGGAAGGTCAGTCAAGGTTCAGAAAGCCTTGGCTTAAGGGGGACACAAATACAAGCCCTATTCTCAGACAGAACAGCATCTATCTCATATATAAGTATTATACTAATATATATACTTATGGAACGCCCCATAAATTATGAAAAAAAAAATCCATTACAAAATGTGGCCTCCTCTCCTCACATCTCCTAAAATCAATGTGTAATTTGGCCCAGAGCGACATATAAGAACAAAATAAAATAAAAATAAAAATAGAAGAGCTTATGAGGCACCAGGAAAATCTAAGAAGGGAAGAAAAAAACACATTTCAGGACTAAATTTGTTTAAACCTTACAGTAACTTCTGAACTATAATGCATGGGCACAGGTAGGAGAAAGTGTAAGATTTGAAATTGTAGTCCCAAATTTTTTTATCATTCTTCACTTTGAAATATCATTCTTAGGCTAAAGTTGCTAAAATCACTTACCTTTTGAAACACATTGATTAAGACATAAAGTCAAGTATAGTCTTCACAGCTGAGCACATCAAATATCATGGAAAAATAAAAATTTTATGAAATCTAAAGACATGACTCTTGGACAATATTAAGGAGTTATTTGTTCTTGTCACTGTTATTTGAGGAGGCCTCAGTAACCATGCTTTGTTCAGATCATTATTTCTGTCCAGTTTCTAATTCAAAATCCAAATTTGAGATTCTCTCATTTAACAGGATTCTCTAACTCTATCAGGGACACACCATGCTCAAGCCTTGGGCTTCACTTTCCTATGCCCATTTGCAGAATTCATATCTGTATATATTTCTGCTTTGGAATTTCAAAAATTTATTTCATATAAAATCTTTACAAATATGGTGAATAATGTGCTCAGATTAATTTTTTAGAACTGGTTAAGTCAATCCAGGTGTCCCCTTGAAGGAAGAATTGTGAACAAAGACATAAAAAAATGGGGGTGAGGGAACCTAGGCAATTGGATTGTTCTACCAGATGTAAAAATATACATGGAGAAACTATAATAAATAGACTCAGTAGTTCTGGTCCAGAAATACCTGTACAGATATAAAAGCAATGAAGAGCCCAGAAACAGATCCATTCAGATATAAGGAATTTTACAAGAAAAGGTGGAATTCCAAATCATTGTGAAGTAACTTTTATTTAATACATGGAACAGGACTATGAGTCGTACATTAAAAGAACACTAAACAAATGAATAAAAACCCTTAAAATTAGATGTGAACTTCCAAATATAAATAAAAATGGATTCCTGGTAAAGAAAGAAATCTTTTAAAACTACTATATGTCAACTATTTCAATACTAAAAGACAAATAGCTCACAGAAAAATGGGTAAAGAGGATGATATGGTACATTTATAAGGAGATTCTGCTAATAGAAACATGAGAACAGGCATTAAACTCTAATTGTGATCAAGTAAATGCTAACTAAGACAATGTAATGTCATGGTAATCAAATAAAGAATTTACTTTTCTTTTTATTGAATGTATAGGTTGCACGTGTACAACTCAATAAAACATCTTCTGCACAGTGCACCATGGCCCCAAGCAAAGTCTCTTTCCATCCCCATTTTCTCCCCCTTTGCCCACCTCCACCTAACTCCACACCTCTTTGCCTCTGTCTATCAGTACACTGTTATCTCTGTCTTTTTGTTTAATCCCTTCACCTTCTTTCTTCCGGTCCCCCATCCTCCTTCATCTCTGACAACTGTCAATCTGTTCCATGTATCCATGCCTCTGTTTCTATTGTGTTAGTTTATTTTATTTAATGTTCATCTCAGTTGCTGGTAATAAAATTGGTAACAATCTGTTAGTATATATCAAATGATAAATATATACAAAATTTCAATTTGTAATTCTATTTGTAGGAGTGCATTCTGTAGATATTTTAATGCAAGTAGGGAAGGGTATATATAGTTGAAGTTTTAATGTAGAATCAACTATCTGTAAATGCCTCTAAAATTAGAAGCATCTTAAAAGTTCAAAACTAGAAGAGTAGGTGAATAAATTTTGGTATACTTGCACATATAATTATGTGTATGTAGTGTTTTAAAAATATATCCATTTACACAAGAAGGTACTTGCAATTTATTGCTCAATCAGAAAGCAAACATCTAAACAGTATGATCTCTCTGGTAACCACCATACTATTGTCTGTGTCTGTGAGGTTTTGTTTGTTTGTTTTTCTTGTTTTTTTTTCTCATTTTTTTATTGATTAAGGTATTACATGTCCTTATCCCCTCATTGCCCCCCCACCCCTACTCATGCCCTCAGCCCCCTGGTGTCTGTGTCCATTGGTTAGTCTGGAGAGCATTATGCTAAGCGAAATAAGCCAGTCAGAGAAAGACAAATATCACATGATCTCACTCATTTATGAAATATAATGAAAATCATAAATGATGTTTTGTTATTTGGGGGTTGGGGCAGTAAAGGATAATGGAAGTCAAATATATGGTGATGGAAGAAGATTTGACTTTGGGTAGTGGGCACACAATACAAGATACAGATGATGTAATACAGAATTGTATACTTGAAACCTATATAATTTTGTTAACCAGTCACCCCTAAACATAGATCACACCTTTCTATTTCATCCTTTCCATAAAATATGATTTTTAGTGAGTTTGCACCTCTTTTATAGAAGTGTTTATAAAACAGTAACAAAGAGAAAAAAAGCAAAGGATTTTATTTTGATTCCTGGATATAGAAGAAAAGAATCAGTGACACTGGAGTTCAGCTAAAACCTCAGAAGTCTGGCTCTCGGTTTACAGAGCCAGGTTTGTTGTGATAATTATCACCCAGGAAGAGTTGGAGTCTCAGAATTGCTGAGATTTCATTCACTTCTCTCGGAAGTCGAGGAGGAAGTGGCAGCATAGTGCTAGAAGCTCATACTCACCTTCCCCATCTTCCTAATTATATAGTCCTCCAGGAGTAACACTTCCCTTCAGAAATGAGACACTCAGTTCAGAATCTTAGGCACTGCTCCAAATGATGGACAAATAGAGGCTTTCAATCAACTGAGCAGACATGGTTGAGTATGAAAGACTCCCTGGTGCATGCTATAAATACCAGATCATTTTCACAGTATTATCCAGAGTGCAGACTTACAGCCACTTTTTTTATGTGTGTGTGTGTGTGTGTTTTTTTTATGTGTGTGTGTGTGTATGCTTTCAGGCAGAATTCATTTTGTGCTTGCTGAAAACCCTAGGGAGCATATGTTTAAGTATGTTAGCACCTCACTGATGGGGGCCAAAGTTTTTCACCTACTTCTCTGTCCATAGACTTTGGAACTCTTCTCCAATCATATAGTTCTCATAGCCTATTGTTAAGTGAATCTGCTCTTAAGTTTTGTTTTTCAGTCTTGCACAACAGTTGTGTAAGCAAACAGCTATAAGACCCTATCAAGCATGATCTTTTCTCTCATTTGGAAGCTTGTGGTTGGTGTCTGTGTGTTTGTGTTTGTGTTTCCTTCCACATGGCCTCAGCTAGGAGAATAAGTTTTAAAACAGGGAGTAAATTTAAGCCCTCACCAAGTGGCTCAGTTGGCTGGAGCTTCATCCCATCCACCAAAAGGTTTCAGGCTCAATTTCCAATCAGGGTACATAGCCAGGTTGTGGGTTTGATCCCAGGTTGGGGCACATACAGAGGTAACCGATCAATGTTTTTGTCTCAAATCAATGTTTCTCTCACTCTCTCTATTCAATAAAAACATATCCTTGGGTGAAGATTTAAAAACAAACAAACGGGGAGTAAATTTAAATGTCTCAAGTTCCCCTGTCTTCATCCCTAAAAAATATGCCATCATACATTCACTGTATAGGGAGGCATTAAAAAAAGCACAGTTAACCCTCCTGATCAAGAAAAAAGTATAATTTGCATCATTTGGACAAAGAAAGACAACAATTTTTCCACGTCTGAATATACATTTCAATTGGGGCATCTATTTTCCATAAGTTAAAAGCACAGCTTTCAGTCTAAAGGATGAAAAGATCAGGCTCAATCTTTGATAAATATATCTGCAGGATTTTGTTGAAACACTTCTAAATTTAAAAACTCTGATCATTGCATTTTATTATCGAGTTATGGCAGATGAGTTTAGCATTCTTATTTCTCATGTACCTTAAATAAGTTTGCATTTCAGAAGAGTAAGTGAAGATTAAGCAGACAATCATATGAAGTGTGGCGTGCATCAGCCTCCAGGCTGGTTGTGAAGAGGAGGGTAGTGAGATAAAGTGAGAGGAGAGGTTGGAGGTAGGGTCTAAATGTCAAGTTTGGGGTGACCATAAAGATGACAGAGAGGTTTTGTTCAAAAGAAACTTGACGACATCGATGTCCTAGCAGAGAAGTTTCAGGGAAACATGGGTCAGGACCTAGTTCAGCTGACACAAGTTACTTGAATTTCTATATCTCTGATTATTCACCTGAAAATTGGGAATAAGAGCTACTTCCCATTTTTTTTCTTAGGAAACCTGAATTAGAGAAAATGCTTAGCACCATGCCTGGCACATGATAAACGCTCAATGAACATTTTAAAAATGTTATTGCTATTATTTCTATTCATATTAATATTATTATCACTACCATAATAAATGCTTTCTGAGACCCAGTAGAATCTGTAGATTGAAATCAATATTTCTCATAGTGAGGTTTGAAGTCAATAATACAAGAGGAATGTCACTGTAGGTACCATTATTTAAGACAGTGGTATTAAAACATTTTTATGTAAGGAATACCACTGTGTCACTGTCACTTGAGAATTCACAAAATAACTGTGTAAATGTCACACATCTGGAACTCAGGCCTCTCTGTATGCACTGCACAGTTTAGGATGTAATGGATGAATTCAAGTCTCTAGAAGAAGTGATGCTGACGCATGAGCAGGCATTGCAAGCTTCAGGTGATCCTGCCTTCAAGATTGCACTCTGCAGTCAGAAAGCTTCAGAAAGACCCAAGTGATAGGAGCACTGATGTTAGATCAGCCAGCACGTACCATTTCTTCTCCTTGGCTCCGCTAGTCTAAACATAGATTAAAAATGCTCATGTTGCATTTTTCAAATTGTGCATGTCTCTGTCACCTTCTCCGCTCCTTTTTGAATACTAAAGGCTATGTTCCTTATTGCAGTACTTCAGCAAGAAAATTATTTCTCTATATGCCAGCCCATATGTCCCTTATGTATAAGGCAAAGATCTTACTGAACATTGTCAAGAACTTGACAGCTCATGTAATGGTGCCTAAGCTTTTACTGGATTTATTTATTTTTTTAAAATATATTTTACTGATTTTTTTTACAGAAAGGAAGGGAGAGGGACAGAGAGTTAGAAACATCGATGAGAGAGAAACATCTATCAGCTGCCTCCTGCACACCTCCCACTGGGGATGTGCCTGCAACCAAGGTACATGCCCTTGACTGGAATCGAACCCGGGACCCTTGAGTCCGCAGGCCGACGCCCTATCCACTGAGCCAAACCGGTCAGGGCAAGCTTTTACTGGATTTAAAAAGTTCCTCCCCTAATCTTGCTCCTATGAATGCAGACGTTGCATTCCAAACTATGACAGGTACATTTCCAACTTCAGAGTATTAGAGCCATGCTGATCAGGGATATTATGGTTATTACCAATACCAATAATAGTGATTCACATGAGGGGATTCTTCTCAGTGCAATTATGCCTTCACTTCCCCTGCTGGGTTTACTATTTCCAAGTCCTTCAGAGGATACCCAGCTCCCCAGTCTCATTGGAAAGCATTGCTTGACTACCTGCTACCTGCTCTGGTTAGAGAGAGAGCCCGAGGGACAGTAGCCATCACTGCGACTATTTAGGAGGCTGCACTCATGGGCTTCCTTACTCACTAATATTAGACTGTGAGCTCCCTGAGATCCAGGAGCATCGGTTCAAGCAAATGGGTTGAACAAGTCTTATCTAAGGCAGAATCTGGAAGAACAAAATAGACATTGGGGTGAAGTGTAAGTTAGAAGGAATTGGGAGACAATTCACTGTTGTTGTTTTTTGGGGGCGGGGGGTTGTTAATCCTCACCCAAGGATATTTTTCTATTGATCTTTAGAGAGAGGGAAAGACAGAAATATTGATGAGAGAAACATATCAATTAGTTGCCTGCACTCACCTTGACCAGGGCCCAGTCCAGGGAAGAGTCTGCAACCAAGGTACATGCTCTTGACTGGAATCAAACTCGGGACCCTGTAGTCTGCAGGCTGATGCTCTATCCACTGAGCAAAACCGGCTAGGGTGATTCACTGTTGCTTTCTAGCATTCCTGCCCATTTTATCAGCAGAGACAATGATTGCTTTGTTCCAGATTATTTTTTAGGGATATTTCTATAGTAAACAGCCTTAAAAGATAGAGAGAGCATCTGTCTTCAGAGAAAGAGCAGGTATCCTTACAGCCTTGGAAGGTGGAGATAGCGTTTTGTTCTGCTGTGAAGTGTGGGCATGCTTCTCACAATAAGAGATGTGGGTTCCCTGAGTTCAGGCTTCCTCTCCTGTGATGCACCCACTCCATATGTGGGTGTCATCTGGCCCTGTGGAAATCGGCGTGCACAGCACTGATGCAAACGTAATACTCACGCTGCTTGCTATGCCTTGAATAATAAAGTATTTTGTCTTTGGCCCAGGAGTCTTAAGTCTACCAGCATCCATGAAACTGCAGCAGAATAAAGTCTTAGCTTGCAAGTAAGGTAAAGTATTAGGTACTTCATAGATTTTGACAGAACATAGAGAAATAAAGAGATAGAGCATATAAAAAAGCTCTAGAGGGGTAAAAGAGTAAACAGTAGCCTGTGGTTTTCCTCCTTCATGTTTAATAAAGGTTTACTTAGCATTAATTCCTTTATTTATATACTGAGCACCTTCCATGTGGCAGGGAATTGTTCTAGGTACGAGGAATATAGTACTGACTGTGAGAGACAAGTTCCTTCCTTCTGGCTCCATGCCTGTTCATGAGCAGAGACAAATATAAATATGTGAATAAATATATTCTAAAATCTCAGATGGTTATATACGTTATAAAGCAGAATGAAAAGGATAATGTGATTAGAGGAAGCATCTTTAATTGGGGAGGTCAGGGAAGGCCTTCCTAAAGGAGTGACACATGGTATGAGGTCTGCCATGTAGTTTTGGGGAAAGAACATTTCAGGAGGATGGAGAAAGAGAGAGTGAGAACTAGAGGAGGGGAAAGAAGGAGCGAGGAGGAGGGGAGAGGGAGAGAGAGAATGAGAAAAGGCAGAGGCTTGAACGAGAGGAATAAAAGCATTGTTGCTGGAATGTAATGAGTGAGAGGAAATGTGATACTGGATGAATTTAGCAGTTAGAGCAGGGGCCGGATCATATTGGAAAATATAGACTATAGTCAGCTGGGATAAACGCTGTCTCTTTTCCTTTGTGACGTTAAATTGGATCACTTGCTACATTTATTTTTTTAAGAAATACAATGTTTATTGCTGCTATGAGTATTCTAAATATAAGGAACACATTTGCACTCTAGAATTCAGGTGTATGGATTTCTAGAAAAAAAAATTCCTTTATCTGGGAACTTTGGAGAACAAAAATAAGTATATTTGCAATTAACTACCACTATTACTACTCTTACTACTCAAACACTAATACTTCTGCTGCTACTAAAAGTAACAATAGAAGGATGAGCAAAAGGATGAGGACGGGGAAGAAGAAGAGGAAAACTAGAAGGAAAACAATTTATGGAGAGATTCCTATGCCAAGAACTACATTTAATGCTTTACATACTTTTTCTGAACTTCAAAATTACTCTGCAAAAGGCTTTGATGCTCCTTCCAGAGATGGAAATTCAGGCTCAGAGAGAAAAATTCTTTGCCTGAAATTTTCACCTAGCATGTGCCTGAGCCAGGATTCGACCCATGGCAACTCTCTGGCTCCAGACCCAGGATTTTTGCAGAATATGCAGCCTGTGTTCTAGTACAGCATCTTCCATTGCAGATGTCCTTCCCCTCATAAAGCAGGCGGCTCTGTCATCAGATGATAGAGAATTGTAGTATCCCAACAGAGATTGTGAGGCTCAGTCCCGGGACAAAATGATTGGTGCCTTTTATCGGCATTGTTTGAAAAGCCTGCGCCTGTACAACAGCTGAAATAGAGCACATGCCATTTGCTCTTCTGTGGATGCCACAGCAGACAACAGATGCACCAGGCCCGAACGAGAAGATGGGCAGAAGTGCCCAAATCGATCATCTAGCCGGAGGATAGAGCTGACCCATGTTTTATTCCAGGCGCTGCTGGGCATTGGTGTTTTGGAAGAAAAATAATGACTTTCTGGGAAATATCTCTAACGAGGAGGAATTATTATCATCCTGGAGAATATGCTTCACAAATGCACAAAGTCAAAGGGAAGGGAACACAAAAAGTTACCTGAACTAATAAGGCAGGTTTGACATAATAGAAAGATAGAAGATCGAGCCCAAGGGGATTGGCAGTCCAGTGCTTGAGTAATTAGCAACTAATGGCATGGAGTTACCCTGAGGGGGAGGCGGAGGCAGGGAGTCTAAAGGAGATTGTCTAGACCAGTGTTTTCCCAACTGTGTTACAAAGAATGCATGTTTCTAGAAATACTAATGTTTTCTGAAATGAGTATTTCATAATCTGAAAAGGCTTTGGCAGAAGTCATTCATATTTTTTTCTTAGGAACAGACCCTGTTTAGTTTTATATTTGGGAAAGGCATATAACCATGTTAACAGGTATATTACAACCAGGTATATATGCATACACATAAGTATATTTCCCAGCCTATACTTCATTGAAGAAGCCAATGACATGCAGATCAAATTTCTGGTTGTGGAATGGTCCAGAGCAAATATCAAGAGTGTGCAAACCACTGTAGTAGTAAGTTCTTTGACTAGTGAAAGACCACTAGTGTTTGTTTATTCGGAGAACAATGTCAATTCCATGACCCTCACCAACAGTCAGAGGAAATCAAAGAATGCTGACTCCTGTGCCAATAGAAAGCCCATGTTTGAGGAAACTGATTCCATGAATTAAATTTTTTAAAAATATTACCATTCTCCATTTTTTTTGTAAAAGCACAAAAATCATAACCATCTTCTGATTGCTCCATGCTGAAGATAGTTGTGATTTCTTGGCCACTGTGCAGACCTCTTATCTCTGTATCTCTCAAAGAGGCTCTCATTGTTCTGGGCCCATTCTTTCATTCCTGGCATTGAGAAGATGCTGAGGTGGTCAGTGCTTGCCCACCTGGAGCATTGTGACTGAAGCCAGGGATGTTTTCACTGGAAGAAATATCTACACTAAAGACCCAATAGGTACAGCATCAATGAAAACGTGTGTAGTCTCTATTTCGAACAAAATCATCATTTCCTTGAGAAATAATGACAACCTAAAAATAAAAAAAATAAAAAAAAGAAATAATGACAACCTTAGGATCCCCTATCATCTCTAACATTGAAACAAAACAAAAGTGTATATCCAGCCTCATGAGTTCTTGTACCAAGCTCCTACCACTCCAAATTCTGAAGAGATTCTGAGCTTCACACCTCTGAAGGACAGCTCTTACTTTGCAAACTTTTTGGAAGAGCTGTGAGAAAATGTTTCTGAATGAGATTTCTAGCTGAGGTTACATTTTTATGGGGTATCCATGTTGAAGAGATAAATTATAGTCATTATTGTAATGGTGGCTTTTGCTGTCATTTATATCCCAACCACAACTCATCACTTCCACCCTACCAACTAGGTTTCTAAGAGACATCAGTCTGTGTATGATTAGAACTCAAGGTCATCCATGCTGCTTTTGCCCACCATCTATATTTCCTTTACAAAGACTCATGCCTTGTTTTTAGAAAAATCTTTAAGAAAAATGCCTGAAGAAACAACATTTAAATGAGAGATCAAAGACTAAAAGTTCCTCTGCTTAGAAACTAAATGTGACATAATTCAAATCAGATTTTTAAAACTAGGTAGAACACTGTGCAGTTACTTCTCTTACAGAAACAAGACATGAAAACAAATTATTTCAAATAATAAAAAAGCCTTCATTGTATTTAGTTGAGGATCCACCAGTTAAAAGATTAAGGAATCTTCCTTAGGTATCTAGAAATATTTAGTGCCCCAGTTTCATAAGACCCCATTATATCCCAGCAGGGGTCATGTTTGGGAGCTCTTGATTATAAAATTTTAGCTTTAGGGAAAAATAAGGACCTGTGTACTGAAGGGAAAGAGTTCTCTTTTTTGGAGTTTCACCTTTAGCAATTAAATTAATTAAATAGCTATTTTTTTTTACTTTCCTTTCATAAAGTACATATTTAGAAACCATTCAAATATAAATTGCTCTCAGAATCACACTAATTGGTTCTTTGATAATTCAAGAGATCACTTCTTGATAAAGATAATGATAACCTCTCAAGGACCTATAAGCAAATTCAATTTTTAAGAGCAGTTTTACTCATGTTTTTTTCAAGTTATAAACAGAAAGAAACACTTTAGAATGGAAGCATGAGAAGGGTTTCTTAAAGAGATAGTAATACTGATACTCATCATCTCTACTCCTCAGAGTAAAAGGAGGGAAACCTCTGAATTATAACCTTGTAAAGAATCAGACTCACAGATAATGATATGAAACCGAATATCCTACTTACCACAGTTATGGTTTTCACAAAATGTAAAGACTTTATAATTGTTCATATTCCATTATTCCATATGGAAGAGAAAGATCAAAATCCCTTATAAATTGTAGTGGGAACATTATTTTTAAAATGCTTACATTGAAGCAATAAAGAAGGTGGTTAACACAGTATATCGACACATTTTTCCAAGTTGTTTTTCCCCCCAAACAATAAAGTTTTAAAATTAATTTTAATGTGCCCTTTATTTGTATTATATTTTTCATAAATATAGAATTTTAAAACCACAAGGAAAAATATTAAAATTCTTAGGATGTTTACCTCACTAAGGAATCTATGTTTTGTTTCCTTTTGTTTTGTCAACTTGCAATACTTTTTGCAGTTGGAATTTGACAAGTGACTAACCATAATAATTATCCTGATTTCACTCATACCACATAATGTGAATTTATTTCCACAAGTATAGTAGTTATTCAGAACATCTGTATATATGAAAAGTCCAATTCAACCTAGAACATATTTGTTGAATGGTTAAACTGTCTCAAGGCCAATGCTATTACACACAAGAAACATAAAATGAAAAGTAAATCATCAATAGGAAACTCATTTTGGTAACAAAAAAATAGCAATTCAATAAAAAAAATTATTAATATATTCATTATTGAGGGGTAGAGAAAATTTAGAGAAACTTTCAACCAATTTCAACCAATCAAAGCGTAATATGCTAAGGCAGCTCAACCACTCACTATGAAAAATAAAAGTCCCTAAAGATATGAAAGCATGGCGAAACCATGGAATGTGATGAATATATTCATTACTACCTTGGCACAATGTACATGTGTATGTGTGTGTGCACACTAGAGTGTGTGATGGGTGAGTGGGGGTAGTTGATAAAGGTTAGAATGGAGAGGGATACATAGAACAGACATGAGGAACTTTGCATTTTATCTTACAAAATAAAAGAAAATGGGAACTGGAAAAAAAACACATTAGATGGAAGAATCACATGGCCATGGAAAAATATTTAAAAAGTCCATAGTTAACAATTGAATAGTATACAGGAATAAAATGCATCTTAATAATAAAAAATATATAAATTGTTTTTACATATGAAATTGCCATTCTGAGCTTAGTGACATCCTATATAATAAAAGCCTAATATGCTAAGTATCTGGTTGACCGGTTGGCCATTCAACCAATCAAAGCTAAGTAATATGCTAAGGCAGCTCAACCACCGCTATGACATGCACTGACCAACAGGGGGCAGACAGTCAACCAGTAAACCAGTTGCTATGATGTGCACTCACCACCAGAGGGCAGACATTCTGATGGTTTGGTTAGCTTGCTGCTTGGGTCCATCAGGACTGAGCCAGAGGGGCTGGACAGGCCCTGGAGCCCTTCCGCGGTCCCTCCCCAGCCAACCTCCCGCGTCTCTCCTGGCCTTGATCATGCACCTGTGGGGTCCCTCAGCCTGGCCTGTGCCCTCTCTCAATGTGGGACTCCTCAGGGAATGTCAGAGAGCTGGTTTCAGCCTGATCCCACAGGGAGAAATCTGCTCATCCAGAAGCCAGGCTCACAGCTGGTGAGTGCAGTGGTGGTGGCAGGAGCCTCTCCTGACTGCGCAGCAGTGCTAAGGATGTCCAACTGCCAGGCCTGAGCTGTCAGTCAGACATCCCCTGAGGGCTCCCAGATAGCGAGAGGGCACAGGCCAGGCTGAGGGACCCCCCCATGGGCATGCATTTTGTGCCTCTAGTTTGTTTATAAAATGAATATATAAGGGAGTCACTCTGCTAATAGAAAGGACATCTTGTACAGAAGAATCAGTAAGTTCAAAGACCCGTATTTCAGGGAAGAGCGTGGAATATTCTAGAAACTGACCAAAGGCCAACCAGGTTGGAAATTAGTGAGTGACTGGCAATGTGAGCATCTGAAACAAGACTGGAGAAGTAGGCAAGCTCTAGATCTTACAAGGTCCCATTGGTTACATAAGGGATTCAGATTTTATTCTAAGTGCAGCAGGAAGCCATGGAAGGTCTTCAGTTAGAAGAGTGACATGATCCGATGTGAGCTTTTAGATGATGTGGAGAATGAAGTAAAATGGAAAATGTATGCTGACATGCACACCACACGTGCTGCCTGTCCCCTTTGGAGGATTTTGCTTATGAAATTACATCTAGCTCAGCATTCCATTCAGAGGGAGCTGTCATCGGTAGGGTAGGCCCCCACCTTGTGTGAGAGCACTCATGCTACTGCAAGGGCCGGCAGCTGGGCAGGATGGAGGGAAGTGTGGCACCTGGTGAGCAGAGACTCAGGATGCTGTCACAGATTTCTCTGTCACCATGTGCCCAGTGCCATGCAAAAAACTTCCCCCTCCTACACATCCCTCCAGAGGGGACAGACAGCGTGTGGGGTGTGAAGGTGTATGTGCATGTATATATACTTTTTCCATTCCTCGTTTATTCTCCACACTATTCAAAAGCTCGCATCACCCCAGCCGGTGTGGATCAGTGGTTGAGCATCAACCCATGAATCTGGAGGTCACGGTTCAGTTCCCTGTCAGAGCACATTCCTGGGTTGTGGGCTCGATCCCCCGTCGGGGGGCATGCAGGAGGCAGCTGATTGATTATTCTCTCTCTTCCTTGATGTTTCTTTCTCTCTTTCCCTCTCCCTTCCTCTCTCTTAAGTCATTTTTTAAAGGAAGGAAATCTTACCTTTAAAAAGAAAAACTCACAGAAGATCATGTCACTCTTCTAACTGAAGACCTTCAGTAGCTTCCTGCTGCACTTACAATAAAATATGGATTCCTTACGTAGCCAACAGGACCTTGTAAGAACTAGGTCTCATTTTAAACGCTCACCTTGTCATTCACTCACTAATTTTCAACCATCTGGGCCTTTGGTCTGTTTCTAGAATACTCCACACTCTTCTCTGAAATATGAGCCTTGGGACTTACTGAATCTTCTGTACAAGATGTCCTTTCTATTAGCAGAGTGGCTCCTCTACACTATATCGCATGCTATGGATTAAATGCCACTGAGCTCAGAAAGGCAGTTCCACATGGTTCAAAGGGATGTTGCATCATGGGCTGTCCGTGGCCATGGTGACATTAACTATTGGAAGCTGACTAGAAACAGCTGGCACAACGGGGTGCCCACAGGGTTTGGACTGAAATCTATAGTTAAAATTCCAGTTGTAAAACTTACAAGCTCTGAATGTTTGGATAACTTCCTTAAAAATAGTTTAGCCTCATTCTTTTTATTTTGCATCCACAGATTCATTCATTCATTCATTCATTCAGGCACTATTCTAGACACTGAGTATTAAGCAATGACGAAGACAGTACCTTTGCATTTGTGAAGCTTCCACTGATGATGGGGGATAAAGATTATAGATATGTTACAATGTCAGGGAGTGATGACTTGGATGGAGCCTCTTTTGCACAGTTTGATCAAGAAAAGTCTTTCTTGGGAAACGACATTTTATTTAATGGGAAATTAGTGACAGATAATGTCAATAGCAAATCCAGAAACAATAATGGAGTGCTCCTGGATTAAAATTTAAAGATACTGAGACCATTGTACAGCGTTGCAGTTTGGGGAATTAAGTGAAGTGTAAGGTATGCAGCACAGTGCATGAAGCCTAATCAGTATTCCATAAATGCTAGTTTCTTTTCCCACTGTTTCCATCTCCCATTGTATTCCCTGAGATTAAGGAGGGCTGGGAAAGAGATAAAAGTGCACTGATGTTGGCCCGCATTGTTATTTCTTGCAAACTCATCCTCTCTCACACTGTGTGTGCATCCAAATGTGGCAAGTTCTAAGTCCACTAAAATATGATACACTAAAGAAAAAAATTATTTCTTTTCAAATTCTTGACCACATTTCTAATAGCATCATGGTTTTTTTCCTGCAATTTGAATTTCCTACACATGTAATATAAAAAGGGGGGAGGAGGACTTACATTCAAATCAATATTAGTGTGTCTGCAATCCATTATTTGCTGGCTGCGTGACCTTTGTTTATATCACCTCATCTTTTTGAGATGTAATTTTCTCATCTGTCAGATGGCAACAGAATTTTAATCATGAAGTTAACATTTAGTGTGCCTACAATGTCATAATCTCCTGATACATGTGTGTTATTATTATTCCCATTTTACAGATGAGGAATCTGACATAGAGACAAGTAACTTGCCCAAAGTTTCATCACTGGTGAGTATAGGAAACAATATTTCAACTTGTTTATATGTAAGACGAGAGAAAAATTAATGTTTGTTGTTATAAGCTATTGAGATTTTGTAGTTCATTACCAAACACAGCTGTTATATGATTGGAGCTTTTAATATATTCATGCATTAAGTCACAAATGAGGGAGCTCTTGGATAAGCACTTATCAAATGCATTTTATTTAACATGCCCCATGTAACAATTAGTATATACAGGCAATGTTCTAAGAACTTTATAACTATTAACATTTAATTTTTGTGTCAACACGATAAGTACCACTGTACTATGGTACTTATGGACTATGGCACTATGAGGTAATGTTTACAGTTAAGAGCTAGGAAGACTGAGGCACAGAGAAGAAAATCAACTGTCCAAGGCCACAGAGCTATTATGTGACATAGCCAGGCTTTTAAACCAAGGAACTTGAGCATGTGCTTCTGGGACGATGCTATGATGCCTTCCATGTATTTGATACTAAGCTCCATAAATCTTGGACTAATTCCTTGCAGAATTCGTATGGTGAATTCCTGAGTGTTGGAAATGTGGTTTTCTTCAATGGAGGAGGATCTCAGACAAAGTGACAATCTCTGAGGATGGCCATGAACTATGTAGGTACCCATTAGACTCTCCATTACTTTTTTCCCTAAGAAGGATGTTACATTAGTATTTCTCTTATTCTTCAACCACGATCTTTACCATGTCTTCCCATCTGTCCAGTGTATTAGATATGTACTCAAAACATTTGGATGACTGTAATTTTGAATGGTGCTACTGGATGTTTTGTCATAATATAAACACAGTTCTCAACTCTTGTTCCTGAAAAACACATACCTGGTTGTTCCCTTCATTGCAACAGTGCATCCTATATGTATCCGAGATCAGAAATGGGAATGTTCTCGCTTGGAGCCAGTGATAATCTCTAAAGAAGAAGAGCAATTATTCACATAATTTCCAACCATGTAGCTCGGTACTCCATACTATATCTCTGTGTGGGGGGTAAAAAGAGAGACAACAAATATATCTTAGCAACATGGACACTGAGTACTGTTTAGGAGTGAGCTGAAGCTACATTTAGAGACAGATAGATGAAAAGGAAGGAAGGTCGCACGTGGCCTAAGGTAAAGAATGCCCTATAGGTACACCTTTACACAGTGTATAGGTGCTCAGAATATTGTTGAATGAGTCAATGAGATCTCTAATTTACATCATGACTAGAAAGAAAAACTGGCAGCATCAATGGACATTATTAGCTGGTGAAATTTTACCATAAAATCCCCATGTCTACTGAATATGAGCACTGTCACCTCCTGCAGACATAGGCCCATGAAGTCTAGATTCAGTGGCTTTCAAACACGGACCATTTTTTTATTTTAATTGAAAAGATTATTTAAATAGCATTTAATTTTATTAGTATTTTTATTTTAAGTAAATAGTATTTATAGAAAATGTTTTTCCAAGTAGAGCCACCATGTAGGGAGGAAAGTAGAGGTAAAATCAGAAATGGAACCCAAATTGATGCCAAACACTTTCTAATCTACACTCATCTGAGAAAAACTTTTCCAACTCTAATTCTTTTTGTCACAGTAGACTTAAAGGATATAAACAAGTTTCTAGTTTTTGGTCTTTCTATTTCCTGTTTTAGGTGTTTTCAGTTAATGATTGAAATCAGGTAAACTCTATTTTGATTTCTTTTCTTTTGTTTAATGGGAACATACTTTTGAAATCATTATTCTCTAAGCTAAAATATATCTTAAAAAACTTATTCTCTAAGCTAAAATATATCTTAAAAAACTAAAGTTTGAAAGATTTTAGGAACTCATGCCCAAAACAATGATAAAATGGTCAGTTTAATTTTTAAATGATTGTCTAAATATGGAATTATAATAATGTAAGAATTTAGACAAGTATTCTTGGTTATTGCTCTGATTAAGACCCTGATTATATGGCCACAGCTGGTTTGGCTCAATGAATAGAGCATCAGCCTGCGGATTGAAGGGTCCCAGGTTCGATTCCAGTCAAGGGCACATGCTCAGGTTGTGGGCGTGACCCCAGTAGGGGTGTGCAGGAGGCAGCCAATCAATGATTCTCTCTCATCATTGATGTTTCTCTCTCTCTCTCCCTCTACCTCCTCTCTAAAATAAAAAAATATATATATATTTTTTAAAAAGACCCTGATTATATGTAGTTTACTAAAATAAATCTAAGTTGTATGTAGTTATATTTATCTATTGTTTAATTTTCCTTGTATTGATAGCCTTCACTCAGCATATGACATATATTCCTGTTTTGTGTAAGGCAATGTTCTAGGAGCTGGTTATCAACAGTAAAAACAGCAGCTGAAAATCTCTGCCAACGTGGAGCTTTTATCCTAGAGGAAGGAGAGCAAATGAACAATATAAAAATGCTAGACTTTATTTTCAGGTGTTAAGTACTAGAGAGAAAAGTGAAGGAAGAGAGGGGGGATAGGAAGTATATGCATGGAGGTGACATTTTCAGGGGTGTGACCATGGAAGACCTCCCTGAGCAGATGATCTCTGAGCAACATCTTGAGTTGCTGGAGGAAGTGTTGCAGACAGCAGGAACAGCGGGGGCCAAGTCCTGATACACAGTGCCTCCCTTGTGTTCCAAGACGCCAGGCTGGCTTGTGAGAAATGAGTAACTTTAAAGAGTATTTGCAAATAAAAGAAAGAAAATCTTTCTCTTATAATTCTAAAATAGTGCTTACATGTAAAATCAGTAGGCATGTGCCTATCCCCAAATTTTAAGTCAGAATACCAAAGAATAGTTACTTTCTAATTATAACCACTAATTAAGAAGCAGAGCTGGAGTTAAGCCCACAGAACCTACGTTCACGACAAAGACTTGTACTAATAAATGAGATCAAGGACCAACAAGTTTTTTTTTGCTTCATTTTTTAAAAAATATGTTTTTATTTATTTCAGAGAGGAAGGGAGAGAGAAATAGAAACATCAGTGAGGAGACTCAGCCATTGGCTGCCACCTGCACACTCCATACTGGGGATCAAGCCTGCAACCCAGACATGTGCCCTGACTGGGAATCCAACCGTGACCTCCTGGTTCATGAGTTGATGCTCACCCACTGAGCCACCCTGGCTGAGCTGCTTCAACTTTTCTCTTTCTCCAGCTGCAAAAATATTGTATCTCTGCATTAACCTACATAGAAACTAGACACCAAAATAATATTTTACCCCATATTTTTTCTTGATACTGCTCCAAAGATAGCATCCCTGCTTGAAAAATAAAGCAGATTATTATGATGCTATCATACAATACAGGCAAGCGAAAAACCCTTAGTCTGTGTTGCCCAGTTAACTTAGCCAGTTCATTGCCTCAGCAGTTTTCTCTGCTAGATCTCCTGTCTTCTCTCTGCTTCCTCTCCTTATAACACCTGTATAAACAATGAACCATTTATGTGTAATCTGAGTTATCCGAGTTATCAAGCATGCCTAAAGAGATCACCAGATCACCTGTTCTGTTCAGACCTCCTGGCCACCCTTCAGTGGAACCCCTTTCTTGTTAACTCTGAACCACACACCCCTCTCACTTTTTCCTTATTTCATTCCTGCTCTGTTCTCTCAGGCAGGCATCTAAACTGATTACCTGAAAATTTATTCACAAGGAAATGATGAAGAAGGGCTTCAAATAATATCTCGCCTAAGGATTTACATTTAACAAGAGGTTAAGAGCTCAAGGTAAGTTCCAACATTTCTTGGTTACTAGAGAGCAGTTTGGAAAGACGTTTGCGGGTAGAAGCTGTTTCTTAGTCAACTGTGAAGCAGGCTGACTTTCCCACCTATTATTTTCCATCACCTGGGCATATTCTACAATAAGCCTGGTCCCTGGAGAAAAGGAACAAAAATTATTTGCCTGATCTCATGCTCTTCCATATGCATTATATCAGGGACACCTGACAAGGGGGCTGAAGATGCTAGCATTGCCTAGGGAAGACATAGACACCTCATATATATTTACCTATAAATAGGTATTTGGATCAACCATAAGATAAAATAGAAAACATTTAAAATTTGATATTTGCAAATGATATATCTGATAAGGGTGAATATACAAAATATGTAAAGATCACATAGAACTAAATATCAGAACAACAATCTTATTACAAAACAGGCAGAGGACTTCAAAAGACATTCCTCCAAAGACATACAGGTGGCCAAAGACGTAGGAAGAGATGCTCAAGGTCACTAACCATCAGGAAAATGCAAATCAAGACCAATGAGATATCATCTCACACCCATTAGGTCAGATGTCGATTATTTTAAAAAAGGACAAGTGTTGGTGAGGATGTGAAGAAAAGCTAACCCTTATACAATTTTGGTGGAATGTAAATTGGTACAACCATTATGGAAAATAATATGGAGTTTCCTCAACAAATTAAAAATAGAACTACCTTTTGATCCAGCAATTCTACTTCTGTATATAGTCAAAGAAACTGAAATCAGGACATTAAAGATATACCTGTAACACCGTGTTCATTGTGGCACTATTCTCAATAGCGAGCTATGGAAACAATCTAATTGTGCATCAATGGATAAATGGATAAAAAAAATGTCCTGTTATTCAACACACATGGATGGACCTGGATGACATTATGCTAAATGAAATAAGCCAGAGAAAGGACAAATACTGCATGATCTCACTTACATATGCATGGAATCTCAAATAGTCTAACATGTGGAAGCAGAGAATACAATGGCGACTGGGGAGGAGAGAAAAGGAGAAGTGTTGGTCAAAGGGTACATACAGTCTCAGTTCTGCAAAATAAGTAAGTTCTGGAAGTCTGCTTCACAACCTAGGTCCTGTGATTCACAATGCTCTAAATATTCCTAAGATGGTAGATCTAATATTAAGTGATCTTTACTACAAAAGGAAATAATAAAAAAACAAAAGGGCAGCAAGAGGAAACGGGAAGTGATGGGTAAGTTGATACCGATGATGATTTCTTGGGTATGTATTTATCTCCAAACAGATCAGGTTGTATAAATTAGACATTTACATTTTTGTATATTCATCACACCTCAATAAAGCAGTTAGTGTTGTATCATTTACAATTTAAAATTCACAATTATGGAACATAATCTGTTTAAATATGTTGTCCTATCCACATTATTGTTTTGTTTTTGTTCTCCACAGAGGACAACATGTAAGCCCTAACTAGGAACATTTCTTAAAGGCATAAACCCCTCCAAAGGAAAAGAATCTTATCATCAAACAGTTTCTCCTCAGCCTTTATGGCACCAACTAGAGATTCTCAGAGGTCAAGACGCATGTGTGTGCTCTTGTGTGTGGACCTGTCCCCGAGGGGTAATTTAGAGGGCACTGTTGCAACATTTGAATATATTTGGCAGTCTGATCACAGTTTCTTCCAGAAGGAGGTTTTCTGCTGAAGTTTATGCTGCGCTTTCCACTAACACATAAATCCGTTGGCTCTGTGTTAAGCTTCCTGTACAGTGAAATCGAAGCAGTCGTCCATGGATAAGGTTCACTGGAAAATGTAAACTGGCTTCTCCACACACAGGGAATGGATTAAGCAATGCAGGAGGTTTTGTACACACTCTCCACACGCAACATCTCTCTTCGTAGGGGAAATTTTTACTGCAACATTTCTTATTGCACCTGCCAACTCTCTCGTCTCCTAAAAACACAAATTCCCATTCCACATTGAAGAATGAGTAATGCTTCTAAGTGCCCAGAATATGTTTATAATAATTGATATTTCATCCTCCAGTGCCAGGGCTGCACGAATGGAGTGCTTTATTTTGAAGGCTCAGGAATGTGCTTTTGTCCCTTTGGTATCCTGCCCAGATTTACTATGCCCACAGTCAGCGCAGAACTAATGCAATCCAAGCACATAGAGGCAGCGTCTCAAAGAACAGGGGAGCACCAAAGGCTTGCATAATGTTTCAGAGATTTCAAAGTTTTCTTTGGGGAGATAAAGGGATGATACAGAAAATACCTGGGGTGGAGGGGGGATCACCTTGGTTTTTCTAAGGCATGAGATCTGTATTAATGGGGACAATGTGGCCTGAAATTTAGACTCCAAAGCTTATCACACCTCTAAACTTCCTTTGTTTAACTCAAGTATTATTATTTGTTGTCATAAACTGTTTCTGCTCTTTATAACCACTACTGTATCTTACAGCACAAATGGTTTTGATCACTGATATTTGTAGGGCGTGGCTATAGGGTTAAGCCTGGGACTGACCTGTTGGCAAAGCCACAAACAAGTCCCAGTTTAGAGGGCACAGCCCTCTTAGCATAATTAGGCTTGACCTTATGCTGCTCCCTAGATCTTATCTGGGAAGCTAATGGGCTGAGGGAAATGTAGCAAGTGCTGCCAAAACAAGTGAAACTCACAAGAACATTGTAACTATGGTGACCACTACCTTGTTTATCTCTGGCTATAAAATAAAGGCTCAGCTTGCTGTCTGGATCTCTCTCTGTGGCCTCAGCCAGGCACAGGAAGATCCACCTAGACCCAGCTTATTCTCTTTGTCTACATTTACAATGTAATGTTTTGCTAAATCAAGGAAAGAATAACCTACAAATGCCTTCAATTGAAAATCAAAGTGCCCATTTCTTGTCCTTGTAATTATCACCAATTGTCATCCCTGGAGAGTTAAAAAGCACTCGTTGGCAAAGGGAGTGGACATAAACAAGAACAACAGACATGACTTGGTAGGTGTTGTTGATGTTATTTGTGCCATGAAGGAGCATTCATGTATTTTTATCTGACCATCACCTAGACTCTTCCAGCTTCCCAATCTCAAGGGCCAAGGTTTTCAAATAGAGCCTCTTAAAAATAAAACCATTAGGGCTTATGAATGATTTAACTTAAAACAGTTGAATATTGACAATGAAGTATCTGAAAAAAAACATTTTAAAAACCCATTTGTAATAGCATAAAAATAAAATAGGTTGGTAATAATTCTAAACAGATGAAACATGCGTTCACTGAAAACTCTGGGGCTTGATGAAATTGAAGAAGACACAGATCAGTGGAAAGGTATCCCATAATCATGGGTTAGAAGAATTGATATTGTAATAATGTCCATAGTCTCCAAACCATCTATAGTTTCAATACAACCCTCTTAAAGTCCCAAGGCATTTTTCACAGAAATAGCAAAAACAATTCTAAAATGCATATGGAACCACAGAAGTTTCCTACTAGCTAAAGCAATTCTGAGAAAGAAGAACAAAGCTGAAGGCATTATACTTTATGATTTCAAACTTTATTTTAAAAAACTACAGTAATAAAGATAACATAATGCTGGCATAATACACACATAAGCCAATGGAGCAGAATAGGGAGCCCCAAAACAAGTTTATATACAGTCAACCAACATTTGTGAAGGGAGCCAAAAATACTTCATGTGGAACGGATCGTGTCTTTATAAATGATGATGGGAAAACTAGATGATCACATGCAAAAGAATGAAATTGGACCCCTGTCTTACACATTTCATCAAAGCCACAAGAATAACTTGAATTGTATTAAAGCCTTAAATATGAGACCTGAAATTATAACTCTCCTAGAAGAAAACTGGAAAAATGCCTCTTGACGTTAGTCTTAGCAGTGATATGACACAAAAAACACAAGCAACAAAAGCAAAAATCAAAAGTAAGCCTACATCAAATTAAGAAGCTTATACACAACAAAAGAAATAAATCGCTGCGATGAAAAGGCAGCCTATTGTATGGGAGAAAAGATTTGCAAACTGTCTAGCAGATAATTGTTCAATATCCAAAATATATAAGAAACTCATACAACTCAATAGCTAAAAAAACAAATAATCAAATGAAAATGGGTAGAGGACCTGAGTACACATTTTCCCCAAGAAGACATAGCGATGGCCATTAGGTATATAAAAAGATGTTCAACGTCACTAATAATCAGAGACATTGAAATCAAACCCATAGTGAGATATCCCCTTACCCCTGGTGGAATGACAGTTATCAAAAAGTTAAGAAATAGCAACTGTTGAGGGTGTGGAGAAAGGGCATACATTCTTGCTAGGAATGTAAATTGGGACAGCTACTATGGAAAGCAATATGAAGGTTTCTCAAAAAAAATAAAAATTAAATTTCTATAGGATCCAGCAATCTTCGTTCTGGATGTATATCCAAAGGAAATGAAATCAGTATTTCAAGGAGCTATCTGCCCTCGCATATTTATGGCCGCATTATTCACAACGACACAGATATGAAAACAGCCTAAGTGACCATCTGCTGATGATGGATAAAGGACAGAGTGTGTTACTTCCTCCCTTTCTCTATCACCTTCATGGTTCGAGTTCTCCCCAATCACAAGAATCCTTCTGTATTCACCTCTCATCCTCCTGATGAGCTGAAAAGGGAGCCGCCAGTCACATGGCAAGTCCTTGCTGAGGCTCTTAGGAAGGAGTGGAGCTCAGCAGGGGATTGTAGCTGTGTAGGGTAGGGAGTCTGTGCAAATTACTTGTAAGTAGAGCATTCGATCTGGAAAGGGTGCAGCATGTGCTTCAGACATTTTCAGCAGAAATAAATGTCTCATTGTCATGGCAACCATCTTGACATTCTGATGTGAACTCAGGCCTGCCTAAGGCACTCCATGGAGATTTGTGCCATTTCCAAAAGGGTGTACAGTTTGTCTCTGTCTCTCTTCCTGCTTACTGATAATTTAGGGCCATTTTATTAGTCTCTTCAACTGCTGCCATCAACTTCCAGATACTGGTCAATTATGAGGAAGACAAACAAAAGAAAAAGCATCCACAATATGTTTTACTAGTTCAATACCTGGGGAAAAGCTATCAGTCAATATTTTTATCTGCGATGGAATGCACATGTATTTGTTGGGGTAATGCCTGGTTCTATAATTTTGAAGCATCAAATTTTCAAATTCCACCCCACGGTAAGTGTTCTTAATGCTCCACTGTGTCTGGTCACTGTCCAAAGGACCATTCTGCATAGTAGCATCCTTCCATTTTGTGAATCTACTATCCTTTGTGGTCTTGAAGTCCTCCCATTCAACCCTTGATGAGGAAAGAGCCTGGAGAAAGTCTTGCTGGAAGTATTTTTGGGAGCAATTGTGGAAGGGGAGCATATTACATATTAGCTTCTGTTCAGACTCCACATTCGATGAGTTACATACACCCCAGGCATAAGGCCACACAGAGCTAATGTAACAGCTGGGAAATAAAGTTTAGCTGTAAGTACAGGAAATAGAAGAAACAGGTTTGGAGAACAGCTAAGTAGTCTCTACCATGTATATTATATCCTTATTTAATCTTAAAATTAGGGGATAAAAGTTTATGTAATGTGTATTTTAACACAGCAACAACAACAAACTATTGGGGGGATAGGATCTTCAGAAATGGTGAATTTACGATTTACAGTGGGGCCTTGACTTACGAGTGTCCCGACTAACAAGTTTTTCGAGGTATGAGCCGTGTCTCTCGGCAGATTTTTTGCTTTGAGTTGCGAGCTAACGAGCCAGCTTCAGATACCCCACCACTAGTTGGCGCAGCGAACCTCACAGTGAACGCCACAACATCAGCCCAGCATCACGTGTCTCACTCGTTCACTTTAAGATTTGACATACGAGTAATTTGAGTTACGAGCTCTGTCACGGAACGAATTAAACTCATAAGTCAAGGCCCCACTGTATTAAAATTCACTAATAAGTACTTTCGATAGTCCACCTCTCATTGTTGAAAATGACATTCAGTTCATTCATTTTCCTGTCTTACTTAGCATAATGTGGATTGCAATTTCTTGCATCCAGATTGAGGGTCCAGAGGCTGATCAAAACTTTTAGTAAAGATAGGTGCCAATATTTTTAAGTTAAAATTGTTCTTTAATTAACATTAAACATTAAAAGATCATTAACTTGAGAACATTAAGAACTTTAGGTAGTTAAGACTCAGGTCATGAAAATTTCACTTTCCTAGCTTTCTTATCACAGTATTGACCATCAATCAGACTTACATGTGTGGGAAGTTGAGGAATAAGTGGATTTTTTTTCTCTGCACTATGATCCTAGATATGTTTCCTTCAAAATCACTTAAAGTTATACTAATTATGAGTGGTTCTTCTTTGTTTACTTCTCAACAGTTATCATTTCATTTCTCAACAGGCATTGCCTATTATATTCAGGCACTGAGTCAGACAACAGGAACACAGAGATAAACAGATAAATTCCTGACCTGTGGAGTTTGTATTCGATACAGGCAGAATAATATTACACAAGGCAAAAAACCATTTTATTAACAACTACATAATATTTATTACAAATAACACAGCCTGTCATGAGCCATCAGATTCTTGAGACAGTAGTGTATATTTCTACCATCTATTTCTCACTTATGGTTCTTTGGTTTGTCTACCATCGTATGATCTATACATTTAGGATAGTGACTCCCAATTACAAAATGTACTGGGCAATTATAATCCTTATTTTACTTGATCTCTCTGCTGTACTTGACACATTTGAGCACACCCTCTGTTTTTGAGCTTCTAAGACATATATTCTTTTTTTCAGTGACACAGACTTTAGAAAGACTGATTTTCCATCTCCTTTAGTAGCTCCTTTCTCCTGTAAGATTTTTAAAACAGCCATCAATCTTAGGACTCCCTTTTATGCCCTGTGTTCTTTGTACCCCTTATACTCTCTCCATCTTATATTTTCAAATATAACTTATGATCTATTTATGTGCTTTTGACTCCCAACTATTTTTTTTACTTTTTTGTATTTTTTTTTCTGTATTGATTAAGGTATTACATATGTGTCCTTACCCCCCTATTGCCCCCCACCCCCCACTCATGCCCTCACCCCCCTGATGTCTGTGTCCATTGGTTAGGCTTATATGCATGCATACAAGTCCTTTCGTTGAGTCTCAACTTTTTATCATCAGTTTTCACTTCTTTATTGAGTTCCAAATTTGTAAACACAAATTTATATCCTTTGATGACTTTAAACTTACTTAAAGCCAAATTGACCTTAACTGGCTCTGCCTTATATCCACAGTTTCACCACCTACTAATAAACCCACTAAAAAAAGTCAGCTCCCATTTTTCCAAAATTCACATCTAATTGGCTGATAAACATCATTGATTTTATCTCCTAAATATCACCAAGACTCTTCACTGCTCTCCAGCACCTCAGCATTATCAGCATCTCTTCATCTTCCCTGGATCATTCCAGCAGCCTCTAAATTGCCCTAGCCCATCAGTGGCTAGTTTTTGCTTTCAAGATAAATTCCAAACTATTTGAAACAGCAGAGACACTTCACTATCTGGCCAGATCTATCTTTTTTCTTTTCCAGCTGCAAGATGAGTCAGTTTGTGTGTCCTTTGTACTAAGCACATCCGTACTAATAGTAGAGAAATGTTATTTTCCCTATGAAGACTTCCTTGCTGGTCTCTTGCTGCAGAGTTAGCCTTCTCTTGCTCTTGGAACCCATAACTCTGTGTGCATTATTCTTTCAAATCACTTAAAATATTGCATCATAATATATTTTTCTCATGCCTGTCTATTACCTTGTGATTTGGGAGTGTGCAGAAAAATATTTTATTCATATTTGTGTCCCTAGTACCTACCACTGCCTTGGCTTATAATAGATGTCTAATGCTTATTGAGAATGAAAAAGTATAGATGAAACATTAATTAATTTAAAGATGTGGGAAGTTGTATTGATAAACTGTGGTTTAATGAACAAAATAAACAAAATATAAACAGACTCATAGATACAGAAAACAGAATGACAGGTGTCAGAGGGGAGAGGGTTTGGAGGACTGCGTGAAAAGGGTGAAGAAATTAAGCAAAAAATAACACACACACACACACACACACACACACACACACACACACACCTCAGACAACAGTATGCTGATTACCAGAGGGAAAAGGGAGGATAAATGGTGATGGAAGAGACTTGACTTGGAGCAGTGCACACACAATACAATATACAAATGATGCATTATAGAGTTGTACACCTAAAACCTATATAATTTTATTAACCAATGTTACCCCAATAAATTCAATAAATTTTAAAAAATTAAGAGAATTTTGATTATGTAGTTGATCTAGAGTATTATAAATTTGAAAGCAACTCCAAAATAAGGAATATATTCTCAATTAATTCTAGATTTCAATACTTCAAGCATTAAAAAGAACCACTCTTACATTATTTAGAAATCCCATCTTAGCATATTATAGAAATATTCTACTAGAAAGGTCATTAGCACCATGCTAGGGATAATTGAGGGGAATGAAATGATAGATAGCTTCTCATATAATTGCCGAGAGTAAAAATAAACACAATTTTTATAAAAGGAACTTGGCAATATAGTTCAAGAGCCTTTAACAAGTTCATAGCAATGTGTCCAGTAATTTTATATCTGGGAATCTATTTAAGGACCCAATCAGAGTATGTAAAGGTATTTAGGTAAAAGGATATTTGCCACAATGTTATTGTGTCTACAAGTCTGATAACAGGAAATAGGGTAGGAGATAAGTAAATAAAGATGATTAATTTCCAAGAGAGAATATTATATAGTCATTTAAATTAATATTTTAAGGGGAGTAAGTAATATAAATAAGCAACCAGAAATATATGATCTTTAAAAATAAAGAGTGAGCCTGACCAGTGTGGCTCAGTGGTTGAGCATTGACCTATGAACCAGGAGCTCATGGTTTGATTACTGGTCAGGGAACATGCCCAGGTTGCAGGCTTGATCCCCAGTGGGGGGCACGCAGGAGGCAGCCAGTCAATTATTCTCTCTCATCGTTAATGTTTCTATCTCTCTCTCCCTCTCCCTTCCTCTCTGAAATCAATACAAAAATGTATATATTTTTAAAAATACAGAGTGAGATCCCTTATCTGTCTTAAAAACAATGTACCGTATTTTTCCATGTATAAGACGCTATTTTTTTCTAACATCGTCAGACTGAAAATCGAGGGGCATCTTATACACGAAGTCAGCTGAGGAGGGAGCCCTGTGGGTGTGTAGCTGCCCATACCTTGTCAATCAGGCTTCCTCCAATTACGAGCCTTATTGTTACTGACATCAGCTGATGCCCTAATTGGAGGTGGAGGTGGAGAGTGTGCAGCTGCAACAGGGACCAGAGTGTTCTGAGCCTATAAACATGTCAAAAAATAAAAAGATACTGAATATCGGTAAGCAGTTGTCTTACTCTGCAAAATTCAAACGGACTGTAATCAACTATGCAAAAGAGCATGGAAATAGAGCTGCAGAGAGACAATTCAGACCTCCTCCCACTGAGTGTATGATCAGACAGTGGAGAAAACAGGAAGAACAACTCCTCAAGATGCTAAAAAAGAAGAAGGCCTTATGAGGAAAACCAGCAAAATGGGCAAACTTGGAGCAGAGGCTTAAGACTTGGATTATGGAGCAGCATCAGAGTGGCTTATGTGTGTCAACTGAGCTTATTCAATGTCAGGCAAGAATGTTTGCAAGCGAAATGAACATTTTTGATTTTACAGGAAAGGCAAAAGGGTGCTTCAATTTCATGAAGAGAGAAGGGTTGGCCATGAGAACACAAACAAAGTTAGCTCAGAAAATGCCACCAGTTTATGAGGATGATCTCAAATATATAGACAGTGACTCAGAAGACAGCAGTGATACAATAGAAGTTGAAGAAATTGATATGTCGGGAACTAATAGTGATGAAGAACAGAACAGTGATGTGACAGAGACTGAATAAAGTGATATGCTGCATAATATCATAGTACTGGCATGTAAACATTACCAGTGGTAGTTACTAAATAAAAATATGTTCTGCTTTATGTTTAACATATTGATTCCTTAATTTTGGGTTGGAAAAGTGGGGGGCATCTTATACATGGGGGAATCTTATACATGGAAACATACGGTATATAGTATATAGTATCAAAAATATATGCAGGAAACTAGTCTGAAGGAGTATATACTAGAATATATATAATGATTCAGTGTTATAAAGATAAGCATGAGTTATCTTCAGTCATATATTAAATTTATAATCTGAAAAAAACAGCCAATAAGTAAACATTTGAACTAGATCTTTCCAGAAATCAGTAACCCCCTGTTGAAAAGTAATCATGCTACATGACCCTGAGCCTCAATTTGCCCAGATTTAGCCTATATACTGGGTGGCTAGTTACTTGTTTCCTGAACAGAAAACAGGAGCTTGGCAAACAAGATACTTCACTTGGCATTTTAAATATAGGAGATCGGAGGTGTTAATCTGTCAGCATTGGGAACTAAAGTACAAGTGTTATAATAAAGAAAAGATGCAATGGAACCCAGGGAGGTGGAAGGCTAGAGCTATAATATATTAAGAGCACAACGAAGCAGAAGCAATGATTTGGCATTGAGAGAGAACTTGACTGGGCAAGACTAATATTCAGCTCCTGAGAAAGACAGATTGCTGGGTCTGTTTCTGATAGTTTCTCAGTTTCTCAAACTCCCAGGTGTATAGTGATTTCTGGTACCTCACTCCCTATGAAATATATATCTCATTACAATAAGTTCCCTCTCCCTTCTTTCTTGAGATCACTAGTGTCACTGTTACTTGCAACCAAAATAATCCTACATAAAACAAGGATTTTCCAGTTCATATCCACAGGATATAGGGCTACTGGTTGTTAAAAGATTTAATGATTCTTGTTTTTGTTGGTTTCATTCATTTTTATTAATTTTACTCCTCGCACAGGACCCACTATCCTTATAGCAATTAGAATATTTGACTGCAATACAACTGATTCTATATCATTATCTATAATAATAAAAGCGTAATATACTAATTAGATTGGACGTCCTCCAGGACTTCCTTCCGGATGACCTTCGGGACAAAGCCAGGGCTGTGAGGGAAGCCTGGGTCCTGGGTGCCTGCTGGCAGCTGGAGGGAGGCCCGGGTCCTGGGTGCCAGAGGGAAGCCAATGCTGGCAGCTGGGCGAAGGAAGGCCTACTCTTGCACAAATTTTGTACATTAGGCCTCTAGTCCTCAATAAAGGGCAAGGTCCATGCCATTCTTCACTGTTCTTTACTGTTCTTTTTTATCCATTTATTTATTCAACTAGAGGCCTGATGCACATCCCTCAACCTGGCCTGCACCCTCTCGCAGTCCAGGAGCCCGGGGGGGCGGGGGGGGGGGGAGCTGGCCTAAGCTGGCAGTCAGACATCCTTAGCGCTGCTGCAGAGGCAGGAGAAGCTCCCACCACTGCCACCGTGCTCACAGACATAAGCCTGACTTCTGGCTGAGCGGCGCTCCCCTTGTGGGAGTGCACTGACCACCAGGGGACAGCTCCTGCATTGAGCATCTGCCCCCTGGTAGTCAGTGCACATCATAGCAACCAGTCATTCCACTATTTGGTCAATTTGCATATTAGCCTTTTATCATATAGAACAAGTACTTATTTAGTGCCTACTTTTCCCAGCTCTGTGCTAGGCTCGCAGTGATGGCGAACCTTTTGAGCTCAGCATGTCAGCATTTTGAAAAACCCTAACTTAACTCTGGTGCCGTGTAACATATAGAAATTTTTTGATATTTGCAACCATAGTAAAACAAAGACTTATATTTTTTATATTTATTTTATATATGTAAATGCAATTTAACAAAGAAAAATCAACCAAAAAAAATGAGTTCACGTGTCACCTTTTATATTTATTTTATATATGTAAATGCAATTTAACAAAGAAAAATCAACCAAAAAAAATGAGTTCACGTGTCACCCCTGATATGCATGTCATAGGTTCGCCATCACTGCTCTAGGGACACAGTAATCAACAAGACAAACATTGTTTCTAATCATGTGGGACTTATAGCCTATTGCAGGGAAGTATATTCTAGGTGTCCTACTGAATGAAGGCTACACTAAACATCACTCAGTGAGTCAGTTGGAAAGTTAGGTATTCTTTAAATATTTCAAAGACTATTTTGGGGGGGTTTCTTTAAAAATAGTAATAAAAATACCCCCAATGGATCTACAAACATTAGAATTAAGAATAATTAGTAAGCCCGGCCAGTATGGCTCAGTGGTTAAGTGTTGTCCTAGGAACCAGAAGGTCACAGTTCAATTCCTGGTCAGGGCACATGCCCGGGCTGCAGGCTCGATCCCCAGTGTGGGGCGTGCAGGAGGCAGCTGATCAATGATTCTTCCTCATCATTGATATTTCTATCTCTCCCTCTCCCTTCCTCTCTGAAATCAATAAAAATATATATTTTTAAAAAGAACAATTATTAGAATTATTAAGAATCAAGAATAATAATTAAGTTTACACAGTTCTTTTGGATTGAATTACGGAAAAGCAATTCCAGTCTAATTGATTGGGTCTCTATGACTTTTGAATAAAGTATTGGACACTCTTACTTTCCTTGCATCACTGCTGAAGAATTCCCACTTTGCTCATCATGAGAACAAGAGACACGTGGTCTATAAACTTTATTAACTGCCATTTGGATGCTACATACAGTGCTCACAGGACCAGGCCTCGGGTGCTGCTCCCTGTAGTAGTTTTACATGAATGTTTTAAAATGTAATTAAGTCTAGGATTGTGTTTTTTATTTGTTTGGTTTTAGGTTTATGATAAGGATTATTTAAAATTTTCTCTTTCAGATCTCAGCCAAATTTATTTAGGAAATAAATGTTAAAAGTGATTCATATCACTACTTAAATATTGTGATGCATTTGTACTATGTATTATGAAGCAATGAAACAATAAAAAAGAATAAGATGTTCCAGATGTTTATCTCTACCTATAGCTAGATTTAGATACATCTAGATCTAGAGAGAGAGAATTATTTATTTTGTATGTCTGTAGTGAACATTGTAAATTGTCTACTTAGCATCTGTACCTTCCCTTCTTCTTAGGAGCATCCGCAGGAATCTTCAGGGGTTCACACTTCTTCCATGAATCCCATGTGTCTCCGTGCGATGGTGCCCCCACTCAAGACTCTCCAAACTCTGCTTCCTTATCAGTGATTGGCTCAGGAGTGAGACCCAGTACAGCCCTCTGTGCTGTGGGAAGTTTGCTGTGGGCCTTCTAGGAACGCTATTCTTTCCCTTCTGGTTTAGTGTCTGTAAGCAGCTATGTCTTTCTTAGGACGCTGCTATGTGTGGATGTAAGACCCAGAACTGCTGAAGCCATCCCACTAAAAGCTCAATGCAGAGGCCGAGTTCAACAAGGAATCACAGGAAATATAGCCAGAGGCCCTGAATTAAGTCAACCTGGAAGCCTACATTGATCTGGACATTCAGTAAGGTAAGCTGATAAATGTCTCAGTGCTTAAGCTAGCATGTTTTGAATACGTTAACCACCCCCACCCCTTATGCAGTTAGCTTCCTGTGTTTTCAATTACCCACTTTTGACTGTGGGCTGAAAATATTAAATGGAAAATTCTAGAAGTAAAAGTTTTAAATTGTGTGCCATTCCGAGTAGTGTGATGAAATCTTGTGTCATCCCGCTCCATCTTGCCTGGGACATGAATCCTCGCTTTGTCCAGTGTAGTCACACTATATAGACTCTCCCTGCCTGTGAGTCACTCAGTCCTGTTGATTATCAGCTTAATTGTCATGGTATTATGCTGCTTATGTTCAAATCATCCTTATTTCACTTAATAATGGCCCCAAAGCACCCAGAATAGTGATCCTGGCAATTTGTATATGCCAAAAAGAAGCCACAAAGTGCTTTCAGTGAAAATGCATATATTACTATAGAGTTTCTTTTTTATTTAAATATAAAATCTATAAATATAATTTAATATAAAATATATACAGGTAAAAAAAAAACAAAAAATACATATATAGGGTGTCCCAAAAAATGTAGACACGCACACACACACACACACTTTGAATAATTGTAAAGGCAGTGTTTATCAAAATACATTCCATTTTAAAAATGAGCTATCAGCTGTTAAAGTGTGTGTACATTTTTGGAACACCCTGTACATAGGGTTTGGTGTTATCCACTGGGGGTTTTTCAATGACTCCCCGGTGGATAAGGGGGAACTGCTGTTTAGCTTTTGCTGCATCCAAAATCATCCTAGCCCTGACCAGTTTGGCTCAGTGGATAGAGCGTCGGCCTGTGGACTGAAGGGTCCCGGGTTTGATTCCAGTCAAGGGCATGTACCTTGGTTGCGGGCACATCCCCAGTAGGGATGTGCAGGAGGCAGCTGATCGATGTTTCTCTCTCATTGATGTTTCTAACTCTCCCTCTCCCATCCTCTCTGTAAAAAATCAATAGAATATATTTTTAAAAAAAGAAAAGTTATATAAAAAAAATCATCCTAAAGTCTTGTATGTTTGTGTAGATGTGTATGAGCACATCATTTCATTGAAGAAAGACCAGAAGAACTCACATTAGTAAACAACAGTGATGGCGAACCTTTTGAGCTCAGCATGTCAGCATTTTGAAAAACCCTAACTTAACTCTGGTGCCGTGTCACATATAGAAATTTTTTGATATTTGCAACCATAGTAAAACAAAGACTTGTATTTTTGATATTTATTTTATATATGTAAATGCCATTTAACAAAGAAAAATCAACCAAAAAAATGAGTTCGCGTGTCACCTCGACACGTGTGTCATAGGTTCGCCATCACTGGTATACAATAATAAAAAAGCGGGTTTGAGAAAAGGGAAAGGAACCCTCCACTTTTTATTTCATCTACTTCTTTATGGATACATAATGGAATTTCAAACATAAAATAGAAATATTAAAAAAAGGTATTTCCAGTAGGATGCTCTTTCATTGTTCCCTGAGGAAACTACACTACCATCTTCTAATTTCCAGCAAAGTCACTATGGAATTCGTCAGAAAGTTCATAGACAGATATTTCAGCATTGGCTGCATGGTTTATTATAAAGAAGACGAGAGCCAGTGTCGGGAGTCCTGGGTTTCTCTCCTGTTTCTGCCGCTCATTTAGGTGCCTGGCCTCAGGTAAAGCATAGAACCACCTGGGCCTGGTTTCCCTCAGCTGTATTGTGAGAAGAAACCCAGACATCTGTGTTAAGATTTTCTGCCCTTCTCTGATGTGTTCTTTCTACCCTATTCACAAATGAGATAGGTTAGCTGGAATACTAGCTGGCGGCTAGAAGGACCAGATGAGTTGACAGTGTTTATCTTCAGTGATCCCAGAACTGCTATGCCTGGCTGCAGCTGAAGGCGGGAAGGAGAGGGAGGAAGAAAAACCACATAGAAACGTTCATTGCATTGATTCATTCATTCTCAGGTGAATGCTTTGCAGCGGTCATTAAAATAAAGACGGCAAAAGACTGGGACGTTTACCTATGAACTTATTTTTCTGTTGTTTTGTAGTTTTCTACAGAACAACAGAAAAATTATTGAGATGTAGTTTTCATCTCAATAATGATGTTTTCTTTTGTCAGGTCAAAAATGTATTCACTTTATTCTTAAGCACTAAGAATACAGTGAATGTTGTTGTTTTTTCCCTTTTGTCTTTTTGTACTCTTTTATTCCACATGTTTAATAAAAGAGAGAGTAAGTCATGGGAATGACAAAAGTTATCTTTTGCCCATCAACACAGCTGTTTAGCTACTTACGCTCTTGTTCAACACAAGTTTAGTTTTTCTTATACAAATACATAATTTTATATGTTATTAATTATCCTAATAATTGTTTACAATAATGTAATTACCTTCTTTGTTGGCTGTGTATTCTTACTTTAAAAACATAATTGGTGCTAATGATTTCTTGCAAGGTGATATTTTATAATGATTGAATGTAGCTTAATACACATGTTGTTAGGAATCAAAAATTCTTGAGAAATAGTTCCAGGGAAATAGTGTCTCCCATGAACAGATGATGAAGTGAAAGTCTTAAGCTGCTAATTATTTTTCCTAATTAGTTAGCTAATTATGTGGCTAGTCAGCCCAGATTTTATATAAAAAAAAAAGAAACTCACTCTATACTCTCCCCTCCTCCTTTTTGGCATCATTTAATTTATTTTCTGGCAGAAAAGGTATGAATTTAAAATAGATCCATTTAATTGCAAGTAGTATTAAAATTGCTTCAGGTGAGGCAGTATAACCATTTCAGTTCACAATGTTTCTGTAGTCACAAGCAACACTTGTTCTCCTAGTAGCACAACTGCCAGGCCAGGGAGATGATAGGAATCCTATATAATAAGAGCTAATATGCTAATTAGACTGGACAGCCCAACATCCTTCCGGAAGTCCTTCCAAGCAGTTACAACATTTAAGGATCGTTCCCTGTGCTACTGTGTTTTCTAAGCCAGCAAACAATAGCCCTCTGTCTTTTGTTGCAGTTAACTAAGGTTTGCACTAGACTCTGTTAAATGGAAATTTCATTTAACCAGATGCCCATTCTTAGCATTGTTTAGGCATTTGCGTCTATGCCACACGAACCCAACATCCTTCCGGAAGTCCTTCCAAGCAGTTACAACATTTAAGGATCGTTCCCTGTGCTACTGTGTTTTCTAAGCCAGCAAACAATAGCCCTCTGTCTTTTGTTGCAGTTAACTAAGGTTTGCACTAGACTCAGTTTGGTTAAATTTCATTTAACCAGATGCCCATTCTTAGCATTGTTTAGGCATTTGCGTCTATGCCACACGAAGCTATGTTCATCTATCAAGACTCCTTAAAATACAAATGTTCAGTCTTTGTTTGCTCTTGGTTTTGATGAGGGTCAGTGGGGGTAGGCTTTGAAACATCATGTTCTGTGTGGAGGAAATTCAATAGTAATGCTATGTGCAAGGTTCATTCTTTTGAAATGTTAAAAAAAAAAGAAACACTGCTCAGTGTGCCTTATATAACATGATCTATTTATACTCTGTCACTAAGGAGAGTCAGCTGCATTTATGTTCAGGGTGAACAGAGCAATTTATTTTACCTTTTCATGCAATTGATCACTACCGGTTTACCCAGCTCACTGAGAGCACTGGATTAGGTCATGTGGATTGTTCAGATGCGTCAAAATGTTTGGCACTGAAATATTTATCCTAAAAATGTTGAACATACGAATTACATGAACAGATACATTTAAGCACCAGAGTATCTGTATCTTCCTGTTATCAATTGTAATATTAAGCTCCATGGGAGGATATTATACATGACAACAGTTGCTAAGAGACTGTGGCACTCTCAGTCCCAAATTGGATGCTTTCAAGCCTCCTTCGGAATTTCCAGCACCTGGTAGTGACTAGGGATGCCATGTGAGTGTTTTAACCAGTAAGAAGCTCTTTAGCTGACTATAAAGCAATTTCTCGAACTGTGACCATCATGTAAAATTCAGGAGGGTGTGGAGGCATACTCTGGATTGCATGGCTTCGGGAAAACCTGGCTATGATTTCACAAAACGGTTACATCTCCATTTATGTGTGGATACCACCCTCCCTCCCCATACACACACACACATACCAGTACAATAAATTTACATCCCTTTCTTCTCTCAGCCTTTCAACATTTGTATGTCTGCATTTATTCCTTATTTGATATTTAGCATATACTTTCTTCTGTTTTAATTCTACTCTTAGTAGAGAGCTTGTTGTATGCTGCACTATTTGGCGCATGCTACGTGCTATATTTCAATAAATCTTTATAACAACCTTATGCAGTGGGGACTAATGTTATACCCATTTACGGCTGTGGAAATTGAGGTTTGGAAAGTGAAGTGACTTACCTAAAGTGATGCAGCATGTAAGTGATGGAGAGATGGTGTCAGTCCCGACTACCTGGCTTCAGCTTCCATATTCGAACTATCCTTCTTTCTTCCTTCATATTTCTGCCTTCCCCTCCCCCATATGACAGAGAACCCAGGCGTTGGAAGTTGGAGATGAGAATGAAGAGCAGCTAGTGTCTACGCAATAGAAGTAATTGACAGGATTAAAAATTTCTTTAGAAAATAGACTTTATTTAATGCTTCTCGATTTTTATCTCTTTTCTAAAGTCACATAGATACGAGGAAGCCCCTTTTATAGGTATAAATGTGGGGAGACATGGGTCTCCCCCATCTAGCTGCAAAGACGATAGAACGCCTGGCTGGCTGGAGGGCAACCTGAAGGACACCCTGCGGGGCTTGCGCCTTAGTCAAACATTTCTAACACGGAGGAGCACTCTTTGAAGATTTGCTATTAAATCCTTAGAGTCTCTTTTTGTATTGTTTCATATCTCACTAATGGGCTTGCTTTAAATCAGTTTTACTTATTCTTTGCTCATTTTATTACAGTAAAAAGATGCCATTCTGACCTCCCAAATTACATTCCTTTTTATATTTGTGCTGTGTGGGAGTTGTTTTGTAAACCTTACAAAGCAAGGTGTAATGAAAAACAGCCTGCAATTCAAGAAACTAATACAAAGAAAAAAGTGCTTTGAAGAATAGCAACATGAACAAATGCAGAATAAATCAGCAAAATAAACTGTCATAAAAACACATCTTAAAGATATTAAATTATACATTATTTTAAATCTTCAAATTAGTATCTTGGAGGCGGTAGATGATTTGAAACTTACTATGTTTTCCAAAATAGAATGACACTCAGGTTTGTGTTGTTCTTATTGTTTTCCTTTGTATTTTCTTCTCCAAACAATATTTCTGCCTCCATCAGTCAGACTAAGAAATAAAATAAACTAGACATGAACTAAATACTGAGAAATTATTTAAATCAGACAACTTATGTATAACCCAAAGATTCTATGAGATTAAAATAATAGATTTCCTAGAATAAGTTTATTCATCTTTTAAAAACAATCTGACAAATGACAGATTTATAAAGTTGCAAAGACAAGAACCTGGCTGTAAACTTTCTCATCCTTTCAAAGTTCATGTAGTCATAAGACTTTCTCTGTAGTATAAACATGGTTTTAACTGCAGTGAGCCCAGTAAGGAAATTATACAAAAAGGGGTGTGAAAAGTCAGGATATAAAGTATCTGCATAAATTTGCATCACTTACACATCCAGAAATATTTCACTCACCAGCCAAATTTAGTTGAACAGAGGAGAGCATTTTGGCTCAGCCCCCACATTCTGACTGCGGCATTTGCTTCCGGGAGCCCTGTCTCATCTACTCTTACAAGTGCTTTCGCTGCTTCTGCACACATAGCGCAGCATTGCACAACTTTGGGCAAAGTGTTTGCTTAGTGCCATTTTCTCCTTCTACTCCAGTAAATGTCACAAGGACAAAATCGTTATCAAGTCTCCCCTTGTATCTCCCAGCGTCCTGCTCAGAACTGAGCATTTAGTAGATATTCAATACATATTTTTATTTATTAATTAACTTAAAAATGTTAATGTTGACATAATTGCAGGTGTCCTCCTTTTCCTCACCCTTTGCCCACTTCCACTCGCCCCTGCCTCCATCTCCCGTGGCCTTCACCAAACTAGTGTCCGTGTCCATTGGGAATGCATATATGTTCTTTAGCTAAGTCCTTCACCTTCTTTGTCCAGTCACTGCCACCCCCTCCCTCTGGCACTATCCAGTCTGTTCCATGCACTCATGCTTCTGGTTACATTTTGCTCATCAGTTTATTTTGTCCATTAGATTCCACATATAAGTTAGATCATGTGATAGTTATCTTTCTCTGACTGGCTTATTTCACTTAGCTTAATACTCTCCAGGTCCCTCCATGCTGTTGCAAAGGGTAAGAGACCCTTCTTTTTTATAGCTGCATAGTATTCCATTGTATAAATGTACCATAACTTTTTTTATCCATTTATCTGCTGATAGGCAGTTAGGCTGCTTCCTGATCTTGGCTATTGTAAATAATGCTGTTATAAACATAGGGACACATATATTATTTCTGATTGGTGTTTAATTCATATTTTGAAAATGAACAAATGAGCACATTGGATATCTCATTAAACTTCTTAAGAGAAACAAAAAGCAGATCAATCCACTGGCTTGATTTAAATCCTTTTATTCCAGTGCTGTGCTGGTTCCTTGAGTCTGGCTCATTCTGATGACTGGGAATAACAGGTTCAGCATAATCTGAACTCAGCCAGGGAATTAGAGCTGCTGACTCACAGTGGGTCGTTGGGCTTGGAAGAGATTTTGAAGCTGTTTAGACTCTGTTTGCATTGGCAAATGAATACTGAATTAGCATTTTGAATGGTCCTATAAACATGCTTTAAACTGTGATATAGTTTGGGATTCGGTTCTGAGGATGGTTTGGTTCAATGATTAGTTAATTCACATTAAGTTCTTTAGTAATAATAACCCTAAGTTCTCTAGTAATAATAACCCTCATTTCAGCATGCTTCTTAGAGCGAACTTATATGTGTGTGTATATAAGAATTGATATAGAGACAGAGATAGATAAAACAGGCAGATATATATCTCCTGTGCTGTGTATAAGAGATATGTTCGGATGCACCATTCTGGGGCTTCATGCCTATTTTTTTGGGGAGTGTGATATTGTCAAAATAATATAGGGGGCAGAATTAGGGGACCTCATTGTACACATGGATTTATTGTTGCCTAATCTCCTCATAAGTTACATGAAGATGAAGGTATTTAACAAAGTGAAATATAGGTTTCCATTAAGCTTTAAAATCCTAAAGGGAATCTGTGCAGCCTGTACTCATATTTTTGAAAAGTACACATCTACATAAAATATATGAAATAATATCTACATATGCAAGGTTACACGTATGTATTAATTTCTACATATAAACAATATAGCAAATCCTGCACTGCTTAGAAAATACTTCTTAGATCTTGTATATTAGTTTTAGTCTATCTAGCTGTATAGTTTATTTCTCTCCAAACTAATTTTTTAACTAAATTGCTGATTTATAGAATCAGAGAAATATTTCTGTGTTAATGTCTGTTGTCTGATTGCATTTGGAATCCCTGAGCCAAAACTTAGAATTGCCTCATTCGTTAATTTCTTCTACTCCTTATTCCAACCTTCAGACCCAGTTAAATGGAAACATATTTGTGTGCCTTTTTCCTTAGAAGTGAGCAAAGATAATGAGCAATCGTTAAGCGACGTGTTCAGTTAAACCATGCATGTGTTTTAGTCCCTCATTCCATTTGTTTTGCTGTTTTCCTCCAAAGTCCTCTTCTTGAAGCTCTGCAGAGTGGCCATTTTTCTAACTTTCTTTTGCCTTCTTTCTTGCTAGGGAGGGTCTTTCCTAATTCAAAAATGCAAATGTGTTATTGTGCTTTCTTGCTGGCTCTTAAACATTCTGCCATTTTTCAAATGGTGCCTTGACTCAGCCATAAATATCTGCTTCTGCCTAAGTGAGTCTGGAACCCCACCGCCACCTTAGTCACCACCAACTGTGACTTCGCTCCTCCTGCACCCACAGCGGGTGACTCCCTGGGACTCAGTCCGTAATTCATCAAGCCTGCCTCATGACAGTTTCAGTGATGCATATGTAACTGTTACAGAATTGGTGCGAAGAAGACAGCTGGACACGCGGAGGTTTCAGGAAAAGCCTTTATTCAAAGCAGCGCTGCTGGTTCAGAGGACTCTAAGAGCCAGATCCTGAACAACTTAGACAAAGAGATTTTTTCTTCATATATTTCTGCGTTTCTTTGTTTCCTGACTACCAAGCTTCTGTAGTGGACTCTTACAGCCCCTCCGCCTCGAGAATCAGTTAGAATGGTTAATTTAGATTGTATCTAATGTCCATCCTGGATGGCGCCAGTGACCTCCCTCTAGTTAAGCTGTTACATCCTTGGTTTATGGCCCTTGTAAATTGGAAGTACTTAGGTAAATAGCTCTTGCAAGACCAGATAATTAAGGAAGGGGCAGTGACTTCAGGGATGCGCATTAGGGACATTGATTAACTTAGGTACGGAGTCCGGCTGCTAGTCTCCTACATTCTTTCATAAATGGAGTTAATTATCGGCTAGCAAGAGTGTGCAGTAGAAAGCAGGTTACTGGGACAAATTCAGATTGCTAGCCCCAAAAATGTGTTATGCTCCCCATCATAACCTATCCTATGTAATAAAAGCCCAGCAACCCAACGGTGGAACAACCAGAATGACCAGTCGACCAATCGCTATGACATGCAGATGCTCAATGCAGGAGCTGCCCCCTGGTGGTCAGTGTGCTACCACAGTGGGAGTGCCGATTGGCTGACGGCATGAGCGGCTGCTCCCGCTGTGAACCCTGGGCTGAGGAGTAGGAATCCAGGCTGTGATTGTCGCCTCCTTGACCCAGGCTCCTCCTCCTTGCTCCCTGCTGCCTCCTCCGGATGCCCACAGGCCCTGCAGTGCTGCCACCATGATCGCAGAGCTGACTCCAGAGGCTGGAAGGCTGGTTCGTGGCTGCTGCCTCTCAGTGCTTTTGTCCCTAGGCCCAGCCTGACCAGGTCCCCTGGAGAGGCTAGTGCTCTGGCTCCATGGAAGATGCCGCACCAGGAGCAGCCGCTCAGAGGGCGGGTTCACAGCCGCTCAGCTTACCCAGATGAGCAGTGCTCCCACAGCAGGCCGATCCCTGCAGGCCACACCCTCCACCAGTGCACGAATCCTGTGCACCAGGCCTCTAGTAATTATATAATTTATCATGTACCTATGCCCAGCCACCTCAATTAAATTGCAAGCTCCTTAAGGCAGATTCGAAGTCTGTCCTACAGACTTTGCAAACAGGAAATGTGTGCTGATTGATTATCTAATTGATTGACTATATCCATTTAGCTATGAAGGAAGTCCAGCAGCATGAATAATAGAAGTTAAAACTGTCTTCCCTAATCAGATTTTCTTGGATAGATTAGTGTCTGTGAAGCAGTTGTAAGAGGTCTCAATAAAGTGTCCACAGATTTATTTGCCTTTGTCTGAAAATTCTTTATTTCTTTAACTGTCTTGCCACACTTCCAGTCCTAACCTGACTACATTGAAGAAGATGCCATTTCTGAAAACAGTGCCCAGCAAAGTTAATAGTGTGACTTCAATAATGGCACCAAGGGTCCAATGAATTTAAGAGTAACTAGCATGAAGAACATTAAACAGACTTCTTCCTTGTAGGAATTCACAGTGCCTTCAATATTCTCATACTTCTGAAGGGGTGGGGCAGAGAATATGGTGTACCACTTTACCCAAATCTGTGTAAGCATAATTTTTAAAGCATCTTATAAGATCTGTGCACCTTCCCGGGTCTCTTTTGGAAACACTGAAGTAGAAATTTCAGGTATATCTTATGATTAGCAATTACAGAGGACCATTTCTTATTTTTTGGACAGAAGTCCAATATTAACTTATGTTTGGTTGTTCCTTTTTTTAAAACTTTGGCAGTATATTGCAGGACCTTTGACCCCTCCCTTTCCTATTTGGCCATTTCCTCCCATTATGTTAATTGAGATTTATAGATTTTGATACTATGTTATTGCTTTTCTAAAGCTTATCTTATTTGGGGAATCTATTTCGTTTTTGTCTTCTTCCACGGCACAGTGGTATCCTCTGCAGATTGCGCATGTCTGTCTGTGTGCTAGGTATTCCTACAGACAGAAGATCTGCGTCAAAGTCCTACCTCAGTCCTTGGCTATGCAGTCTCATTTGTCACCTTCCTTTCTAAGTCTCAGTTTCGTCCTCTGTTCAAGGTTACATAAATAAAATTATATGAGAGTTATTCCTACATACAAGATATTTTTGTCATCTTATAATTAATTTTTTGTATTTCTTCATATTTTAGTTGATAGGAAACTTAGTATGTATGGAGAGTGACACAGGGGGTAGTAAAAAAACACAAGGAAAATTTCTACATTATGCCTCTCTGTGCTTTTAGAAATTTTATTATTTTATTCTAAAAACATTTCTCCAAAAAATATATAAGTAATCTGATCTCATACCAAGCATCATGACACTACCTCTTTATTTCAAATGACATGAGCCTAAAAAATAATTTAAACAAATGTGAGACTTGCAAGGGCAGGACAAAATATTGATTAAAATGTTAATAGCCTATTCAGTTGTTTATAACTCAGACTAAAATGAGCGAGCTGGGGCCATATCTGAGGGGAATGCACAAATGGTCTGCCAAGGCCGGGTTCCCATCCTTGGACATCCGTCCTTAATGGGGAGAGGTAGTGCCCTCTCCATTTCTCTTATGGGCTTGACAAAACATTAATCATGGCTTTTGTTTGTACTATGAGAGCATCATTTTTTAAAAGGAACCTCTCTTGTGTTCCTCACACTCAGATGCTAATCAATTATGTCCTTTTTTGCCTTTGGATAAAATTCAAACAAAACATTCATTAACACATTATCCTCATTAGACTCTGGGGACACTTTTAATAACACTTGCAGAGACACATGGGACCTCAGGGAGCACGTTGCTGAAGGACCTGGTCATGGATCTCGTATTAGTAAAAAATTACTCTTGCCACCGATGGGCTTAATGACAAGTGGTATTTTCATTTATTAGGAGACATCGTTTTCTTTTCTCAGATTAAAAATAGATTTTTCTTCATTAAAAAGTACTTTTAGAGAACTGTAGAAATAAGTCTGCCTTATTGCTTGTCTCAGAAAAACTTGGTTACATTTTGTCAATATTTATACAAAGAAAATTACCCAATTGATTTTTTTCAAAAGTATAAGCATTGATATAAATGTTCTGTGCATGCTCTTTAGCAGCACGTGAATAGGCCTATCCAGAAATCTAGAACCTTTATACGTAGTGAACTTTAATAGCAGTTTTCTGCTTCAACTCCTTTAACCCTCACCTGTTTTCATTTCTGTGAGTTTCAGAAGACTTGTGGTATTAAAGTGGCTCAAGCTTTATTAGAAACTTTATTATTTTATTCTAAAAACATTTCTCCAAAAATATATAATGAAGTAATATGATCTCAATATAAATAAAGTTACATATTCTTACACGAGTTTCTCTAACCTGAGGCTTTCAGAAACCTTGACCTGTCAAAGAAGAGCTACAGATTTCTGAACATTTAGAGAAAGTTATTTCAAAGCCCTCTCTCCTCATTTCTAGGTCATTACCAGCCAATCACAGTATTATACTGACAGATATCTTTAATTCTTGATTGTTTTTCTCTTTCATAGCCTCTCTTATTGCCTCTTTTCTTCATCCCAAGCCATTCTGTACCTAGTGCATAAGCTTCTTTGCTTATGTCACGAGTATTGCCCCTAAAGTTTCCATTCTCAACTTCGCTCCACCCTATGGCAGGGTGAAACTAAGATTGAAAATACTTAAGGCTCTTCATAGCTTGACCTGACATTGGAAGAAAAGGTTTGCACCATGACTGAATTCTCAAGCCAAAAAACATCAGTTCCTTCTTAAATGCTTAGCGGCAAATACATATATAAATAATAGGTATTTAAAATACACATCAACATAGGAGATATTTCATAGAGCAAATACATAAAAATTGCACTCAAATGTATTATCTGCACATGCACAACAAATTTTAAGATCTTGAGTTATCTTGCATCATTTTAAATTACTTTTGAATGGAAAATTTATTAAAAATAGGAGCTTTTAAGGCTGCCACGGATAGGTTCATCAAAACCATCCTATCCTTTGCTGTGCCTGATATAAGATAAATGTTGCCATTAGCCACTGGGGTCTGAAGGCCTCTAGACTTACTATTATGTGCTCAGTATGGCCAGAGCAGTCATCTAGATTCTAGAAGCCAAAATCCAGAATTCTGTGCCGATCAAGAAACTATTGAAAGTAACTATGAATCAACTCGGATGATCTGTGAGCAGAGTGATGCATATTTCTCCTTATAACTCCAGGCTTTCTCCTTGAGGTGTATTTTCTATTATTAGCAATTAAGTAGACTATAGTCTGTCACTTGAATTCTCCATCTCAGCACTGCCCTTGCATGATTAAGCAGCCACAAGAGTCAGTAATGATCTGAGGTTGCTTTTAATAACTGCTGTGTTTAAGTCAAATCAGGGTGAGGTGGGTGTTTCAGAAGGTGGCAGTGACTTTAACCCGCAGATTAAACAGGCCGCCTAATGTGGTCTTTTCTGGGAGGTGCAGGGTGCATGGTACACCATGGTGTGTGTCCAGGCCCATCTGATTCATTACCGTTCCCCCAACAAGTGAGCATCTACACTATAAAAAGCCCAGCTGATAAAATCACCTGCTGTTTGTAATATGGTAGAAATAATGCTTTTACCAAATTATCAAAGTAATTAGTTGTTAATGATGTTTCCAATTTAGGTATTAGTGGTCTCGTGTACTTAGTTTAAGCAAAAAAACAACAACACAACAACACCTTGTTTATATTGTCAGAAAAGTATGTCTTAGAAAAATCTGTTCATGTTAACCAGCTTGGATAACAAGTTTTTATTCTTCACATTTCGGGGAGGAGGGGGGAATAAACATTTTTCTATTGCCTGAAAGGATAGTTTTCTAACTTTGGTGCCCCTTTGATAAATAGATGGAAAACCATCATGTCTCTAAAAGACATTGAAATGGCCCTAGCTGGTTTGGCTCAGTGGATAGAGCTTTGGCCTGCGGAATGAAGGGTCCCAAGTTTGATTCCAGTCAAAGGCACATGCCTGGGTTGTGGGCTCGGTCCCCAGTGTAGGGCTTGCAGAAGGCGGCTGATCAATGATTCTCTCTCATCATTGATGTTTCTATCTCACCCTCTTCCTTCCTCTCTGAAATCAATAAAAATATATTAAAAAATAAATAAAAAGTCATTGAAATGGAAATGTAGGAAGAACAGAGCTCATGGCATGATCACTTTGAGATAACTGCATAACACTTTAATTCATAAGGTGCATGAAAAAATAATGATGCACTGAAGATAATGTATCTTTACTGTAAGTCTTTTGACCATTCATAAATAATAATAAGTGTGTACTACTGGCATGGGAAAAAAATAAGATAATATATCTTTACATTTACATAGAACTATGAAATATATGTATTTATGTGGGCGAAAGTAGGTTTACAGTTATAATAAATATAAATAACATAATAAATAATAATACAAGAATAAATTGTGTTTCCAGTACTCACAACTGTAATTAAAATATGAATCTAATTTTAAGGGCCCAGCCAAATTATTTAGTCTAAAATGTCTTGCAGTTGTCCGGTGTCTGTCTCTCAATGTGTCTCAATTTGCATCTCTTTCTCTTTCTTCTTAACTCTAAAACCTGAGCACATCAATGGCCTAGAAGCTTGAAAGCCATTGTCCCCCAAGGTATTGTTAGTCTTCTATACCACAGAGCTATGTCTTTCTTTCCCTTAGATTCAAGAAACTTTCAACTTGATAAAATTTTATTATTTTTTAATAAAGATTTGGCAACTTCCCACCATGTGCAGTCAGTCTTCTAGGTGCTAGGAAAACAATGATAAAGAAAAACAGTCCTGGCTCTCATGGAAAATGGAGGTCATGGAAAGAACATATCAGTTTTAAAAATTCGCACAACTCTATAAAGTTGCACCTGTGATAAGGGCAATGAAGGGGTGGGACTTGGTCATATGAGAATATAAAATAGGCAAATTTGCCCGAATAAGAACAGTCAGCAAATACCTTTCCAAGAAATCAATGATTGACTTGAAATCTGAATAAATAATGAATTGGGCAAAGAATGGACAAAATAATGAATTAGGCAAAGAATGAACAAAAACTAATGTTCTTCACATGGCTTAAAAGCTATCACTACAAAGAGCTTCCTCTCTGTTGCTTTCATTTTTATGGGGCTTAAATAAATCTAATTAGGGAAAACAAAATGACAACTAGCCTTCCATTCAGTTACTGTTTGTTTTAAAGATGAGGTTAAAATTTTGGGGTGATGTTTCTTCTGGCAACATGTGTTTTATTTTTTACATCCATTTGATTTTAATTGCTCTTTTTGATGAAAATCATGATAAAAACACTAGTTTACACAGGTAGCAAGTGAAATAAAAATTGGAAAAGCTTCCATTGTTGGACATGGATACTCACACATTACCTATCAATGGGATTCTGCAGGGCTCATTGAGGGAACTGGTCTTGAAGCATTTCCTTTAGTCACAAGATTGTTTTGTCAAATTTCAGGTCATTCATAAGCTGAGATGTAGTAATGGAAGAGAAAAGTCATTTAAGAATAATTAACCTTCAGCAAAGCTCGACACGGCTCCTGAATGCCACTTTTTACCTACAGAGAAGTCAACAGGGTTTGCCACTAAGAAGCATTTCCTCCAGCACAGGTAAGTCCAATTACTCATTGCCGTTGATACTCCATTGTGGTTTAGTAAACATGTTAATAGCACACTGAGGTGGCTGAATGAACAACATTGAATAATGAAATTTCTTTTATTCATATGGGTCAAGTAATTTACTAATTAATCCAAGCAATTTATAAACTCCATATTGCCAAGCTATTCAAGTTGAACATTTTTCTTCTCTCCTCAAAAAAAAGTGAAATTTATGTCTGAATTTCATCCAAATATCTCTAGGACTTTTGGCTATTAAGCCATAGATTGTCTGTATAGTAGAAAATTCTCTCTTGACAGAACTTTAATTGGGGACTTTTACGCCAGTGGGCAAGAATTAGTTGAGGATTGCTGACAGCAAATTTTATATCATTCGATGCCCATGGGTTACAATGACAGAATTTCTTATTCCAAGAGTAGAAAACCAGAATTGTTGCCAAGATCCCAGATGGCCCATACTTTTCTTACAGGCAAAACTTTTCTTGGCAAAGAAACTTTTCATCATTTCAAGGATCTCAATGGCCTTTACAGTTTCCTAAAGGAGTTTACTAAAAAAATGATCTTTTTATGTTGTTAAATGTATACAATAAAGAAAAATCAAAAGTTGCAAGGAGCAAGCAAAATAAGTAATTTCTTTGTTGAATGAAGAAAGAAAATGGTGTCATTGCAATTATACTATGTCCTGGGTCAAAGTCTTAGCAGGTCAGCCGGCATGTAATGGATGTCATCATTTATTAAAGATTTGCTTTAAATTTCTTTCTTTGCTCTAAGCCACAAACTAGATTAATATATACACTAAGGTTCCACCTGTCAGAGGTCCTACTTTGACAAAGCAATAAGCTGTGCAGTGTAATTAAAGTCAACGCTTTTTTGTTGGGGCAAATCCAGACTTGAGTAAATTTCCAGCAATTTCAGACTGAGACTTTGTCTCTTCAGAAATGATTCACATTCTGGAATGTGTTTCTCAGCATGGGAAAAGGTGAAGTGGTCCTTCAGCTGTTCTTTCTTCGGGCTCCTGCTGTGGTAGGCTTGCAATAGAGTAAGCTCCTGTTTGCATTAGTTAGGGGTCTCCAGAGAAACAGACCCCACTAGGAGATTCAAGGAGCCAGCTCCTGCGGCTGTGGAGGCTGGGAAGCCCCAGGCTCTGCCCTGTCAGAGCTGGGAGTCCAGGAAAGCTGGTGGTGCCTGGAGGGCCTGAGAGCAGAGAGCCGATGGTGCAGATTCAAGGTCAGGCCTGAAGGCCTGAGAACCAGCCTGCGAGGAAAGGTGAACGTGGATGTCCCAGTTCAGCAGTCAGAGAGCAAACTCAATCTACCTCCACTTTAAATATATATATTATTGATTTCAGAGAGGAAGGGAGAGATAAACATCAGTGATGAGAGAGAATCATTGCCTCCTACATGCCCCCTATGGGGACCAAGCCCCCAACCCAGGCATGTGCCCTGACTGGGAATGGAACTGTGACCTCCTGGTTCATAGATCGATGCTCAACCACTGAGCCACGCTGGCCCGGCGCCTTCACTTTTTTGTTCTAGTCGGGCCATTAACAGATTGGATGATGCCCAACCACAGTGGGGAGAGCAACACACTTTATTCAGTCTACCAAATCAAATGCTAATCTCTTTCAGAGAAAATCCTCACAGACAAACATCAAAATAACATTTGACCAGATGTCTGGGCATACTGTGGCTCAGTCAAGTTGACACATAAAATTAACTATCATAGTGTTTCTTTACATTCAGAAAGCAAAGCAAAGTCTACGCACATCCAGTTCATCATGCATTGTTTTCTGTCTGTTTCTACTTTAAGAAGACCCAAAGCAAAAAAAATTCTATTATATAGTCATAATGGCAAAATATCTTTTAAAACATTCCCATGCTAGTTTATTGGTCCCAGTGCTCACATTGTGTAAATAGTGACAATGGTGCTTTCTGTGAGTGCGCCTCCCTGCTGCCTGGCACATGTTTGGCAAGAAAAGAAATTGTAATGACATCAGTTTACATAATTATTAGTTTCTCACAAAAAAATTCTTTAACAGAAAGGGAAAGAAGGCAAGAGAAAACTCTGCATCGGTACTCCCTAAAATCCATTTCTGTTGACATAACTGAGGACATGCTAAGATCTAACTCCCACCCTGGCAGAGAAACAGTTATCATCAGCTTGAAATTAAACTAAGTCCCTGAAGAGGAATTAATATAATAAATGGTAGTTTCTAAATGCAGTGGTTGTTTTCCTGTGGTATTTATAACTGTCTCCTCTGGACACTCTCCTGAACTTTTTAGCCTTAATTGGCTAAACAGGTTTGTGAAGTGCCTTATGTCAAACCCATTATTGTTGTCAATGATGTGCCAAACCTTGTTCTAGTTGCTGTGTCAATCTCTCTCTCTCATATTTAACCAGAGAGAGAGAGAGAGAGAGAGAGAGAGAGAGAAGACATTAGATATTATTATCACACTTAGAAGTATAAAAACTGAGGCTCCACAATCAAACCCTCATGGTGTCTTACCCTGAAATAGTTATTGTCTATCAGAAAAATGTGTGTGTTATGATTGATAAATGAATTCCTAGTTCCCATTGACATGACGATTTCAGAGTTTACAATTTTGTACTTTCAAATAATATTTTATTTCTTAAAGCACCTAATATTTCAAATCTAATTTCCTTTAAATACTGGGCCCCTTTACATCATTTAATCAATGCCTTCTGACTAAATTATTAAAATCTTTATTAAAGTAATCCACCTAATTTAATGTAGCACAAAACTTGATGACTTTTTTATTACCTGAGAATTTTAAAACTCTGTTTACTGGAACAGTAAAACAACTTTTTTAAAAATTTGCAATACACTTATTAGTAAATTGAAATTTGTAATCACATTAATCATAGCTACTAACTATTGCTTACCATGTTTTAATTACTGTACATATATATATTTTTTATTTTATTTTCTCAACTATATTAGGAGATAGAAACCGGTTTCCATTTTATAGATCAGAGAATGAAAGATGAAAGAATTGAGGGTTATGGTGATTATATAACTTGCCCAAGATTACAGAATTAGTGAGTAAGTGGGTATTTAAAACCATATGAAACTGATTCAAAAGTAAGGATTTTAATCATAATTCTACACTATACCTTTGTCCCACAAAAATATATCTATTAATTTAAGTTCATATTTCTATCATAAAAATTATAGCCTAATGATCCTGTAATGAATACTTTCTTCAAAATTTAAGGATTTTATGATGTTTCATTCTCAAAAAACAAAGATTAGTGTAACGTAAATGGTCATTATAGAAACTTAACATATCAAAAGCAATTTTAAAATAAACTAGAATAAAATTTTTAAAAAATGAATACATTCAGTATAGTAAAGTTAAATATTTAGGTACATATACATGTATGCAAAATATGCATTTATTTAGTGCATTTCCATGAGAAATGTTGGAAAACCACTAATGTAGCTGATTTGTTGGAGATACCCTTCTAATTGTGTATGTCTCTCTTGCTTCAAAGTTTTTATTGTCCTGATAGGGACATAGATTGTCCCCTGTAGTTTCAAAGTTAGAGAACTTGGGAAATAAAGGAGCAAGATGTTGCCATGATCAGCAAACAGTTGGGAATGCTCTCTGTTTTGAATATTCTAAAGTATACATGACTCAGGACAAATATAAATTTCACAATCCACTTTCCTCTTATTTCCTAAAGTGAAGCATTTTTCTGGAGATTTTTATAAGCCTGTTTCAAAATGTACTTTTATGAGATCAGTATAAGATGTCACATTGGTCTCTTCTGTACAGAATTGACTTAATGAGAATAATGCATTTGTCCAGATTCCCAATAAACTGTGGTTTTGTTTCTTCAACTCCACTGTGGGATATACCAGAGACCACTACTTTAACAAGGAGGGGACTTTTAACATAATAGTTTCATTTAGAATAGCAATATTGAGTTCATGTGGAAACAAAAAACCCTAATTATGGTCATAGGCTACCGTTTTGCACTTTGAATTTGCCCCTTTCTTGCATTTACTTTTAAGTAGAATCTGTGTGTAAATTCAGCACAAAGTGCTTGATGAGGGAATGGCATCCCCCCAACAGCAAGTGACATGAGAGTGTAATTTTGTTCCTAGTCTACAGGCCAACATACTTCACGTATCATCACATTTCAGAATGTGACAATTTAACACAACACCCACCACTAGAGCAATTTTCTTCAGAAAGTGGCAAGTGAGAGACAAAGGCCAAAACTGTGGCACTTTCTCACAAAAGAGTGAGCACTGGATTTTCAAATGAAAATAGAGACTAGCCCTTATCTATCCATATTAGGATAGATGATTACCTTCCCTATGGACTATGAATTTGACAGAAAATGGACCTACGTACCATAGGTCCTTGGTATTTGGTAGTCATTTTTCTTGCAGCATCTGATGTTCTGGAGAGGCACACTCCACTTGGAAATTTGGATCCAGAAGTTCAAGCCTCTGCTTTTCAGTAACAGAGACTAATCCCTGTGATTACCTCCACCCTCCCTTCGTCCCTTCTTCCCTCCCTCCTTTCCTCATCTCCATTTCCAACCTTGGAATCTCTCTCTGTCACTGAGCAGTGTGTTAAGATGCCTCTCACACTTGAAGAGCTGTTAGGAGCTGCAGAAAGGAAATAGCTGTGTAGACTGGGAGGGTACAGTGTGAAAATTCTGTAAAGAAGATAGAAACTCAGGAAATGATGAAGCTGATAAACCCTCACTCACACCTGGTTTCCTCTAGACAAAAATAAGTCAGTATTGGGAAAAGTCCAGTACAGAAAAATCTCCTAAAGCCCACATTGTTATACCAGAAGCTCCCTCCAGGAGCTCCCAGGGGGTTTCAGGCTAAAATGAGTCCCCCTCTAAGTGTCATTTACTATTTCAGAGAGATCCAGGGTTGGCTCACTTGTCTTCTGGAGCAGGTCATTCACTATGACCTCATGATCCTATCCCTGTCTGGCTGCTGTGAGGACCCTCCGGGATGCAGGCATCTGCAGCCTTTAGCGACCACCCCACTCTGCCCCTCAGAGCTCTTTCCACTTTCAACTCCATCGGAGGCATAAAAAAAAGGATCTTACTTTCCGTCCATTCATCCTATTGCTGAAAAAACAAGATTCTCCTTTCTCCTGACAATTGACTGAAAGCTTGAGATAACGGGAGGGAAGTGTAGCACATAGACTGTTACAGCTTCTCCCCAAGCCCTGCCTGGCTGAGCTCTTCTCTGTTGCCCTGGGCTGTCTCCCCAAACCCAGAAGACACTCAACCCCACTCCCTCCATAGGCAGCACCCTGAGTATAACTCCGGAGTATAACCTCTCACTCAGAGAGAAGAGACAGCTTTCTCTCACTATGGTCTGAGATCTGCCTCCTGGATTGTCACTTTTCTGCCAAAAGCCTGACCTCTTCTCAAGATACTTAACAATGAAACGTTTCATTCCTTTTAGGAAAAACTCCTTTCTGTCCACAGTCATTCACAAGATTTTCTGACATTAGTACTCCTATCGGATTTATTACTTAGTTGGTCTTAAATAAAATTACCTATGGGAGGTCTAGGGTACAGTTCAAGTAGACCAAAACAAGCTAATGCCACTTCCTTTCCATATCACTTTATCAACCTTGCAGACATGCAGGGGGTCTTGGCTTACTGTGGTTCACGCACTAGGAATCCACTAATATGAAATGTATGGGCTTAGCCTGATATTTATCTTTTATAAAACCACTAAAAAAGTATTTTAAATATGTTTTTATTGATTTCAGAGAGGGAGGGAGAGGGAGAGAGAGAAACATCAATGATGAGAGAGAATAACTGAAGCTACCTCCTGCACACCCACTACCGGCGATCCAGTGCAACCCAGGCATGTGCCCTTACAGGGAATGGAACCATGACCTTCTGATTCATAGGTCCATGCTCAACCACTAAGCCACACCGGCCAGGCTAATAAACAAAAAAGAACTTTAATCCAAATATTAGAAATGTGTTGAGAGAGAAGTGTAGTCTGATCATTAAGGAATTTTCTTAGCCCTTGTTCAAACAACTCATACTCCCATTACATAACATTTTTATCTAGTTGTTCAGGCAGATTTTTAAGGACTGTCACTTACCATTTTAAAGTGAGACTGTGTTTACTAACTGAAAAACATCAAAATTTTAATATGAAATAATTCTAAATTGAAATAATGGATAGGCAATATTTTTTAAATGAAATACCCTGGATAGTCATCTTGATTTTTCTCAAACCAGTAAATCAGTGAAATAGCTCCTAGGATTTAAGAAGTTGTAGTTGTAGAATTAACTATGAATTACCTCTGTAGTGAAAAATTTAAAAAATAGTATGGATTAATGGAACCCCCAGGAAATCTTATGCCACATTTTACTCAATAAATTCATATTAACTACTAGCAAATAGCTACTATGATTGATTTAATACGATTTCCTTTTCCTTATTCTAAAAACAAGTTCAGAAAATGCTTGAGGAAAAAAAACAGAAAAAAAAACTTTTACTGACTATGTGCATGTATATGCAATGTATATGACCACACAAAATATACATTACTCTGGAAGAAGGTTCTTGTCCTTTAAATGGGCAAATGTAAATAAATTAGTACAAACTCTCAGCATGAAAATTTGGCAATAGGATTTAAATGTTAGCATGTTTCACTTTTTTCAGTCAAGAAACCTATATCTAGAATGTATCTTAAGGAAATCAGCATGGTTGTGTGCAAAGATCTAGCAACAAGAATTAGAGATCTTCAATTTCCATGACTGCAGAACCTGTATCAGTTTTGTTTACCATTACATCACATTGTACCTAACAAACACTTAGCTGACAACATATATTTAATATAGAGTGGGCAAAAGTAGGTTTATACTTGTTCGTATGGAAAATCATACAATGATTAATAAATAATGATATAAGAATAAGCTCTGTGTTTCGTGTTGTCACACCTGAAAACCTACTTTTGCCGACCCTGTATGTATTTATGGTCAAATAAGTGCATACCCTTAAAAAAGTAAGATTTATCCACAATCAATGGTATTGAAGATATTAGTGAATAAAGGAGCCAAAATAAAGAAAATAATGAGCAAAATATAATAAACACTTTTGCAAAAACAAATGAGATATTGTAACATATCTCTAATAGAATTTCTGAAAAGAAAGAACAGAGATAATAAGCTAAAGCCATATTCAAGAAGATAATAGTTATAAATATTCAAAATTTATGAGGAACAAAAAATGAATTAATAAAAATAGATTCACACAAAGACACAATGTAGTGAAACTTCAGAACAATAAAAACAAATAGCAATATGTAAAAGCATTAGAAAAATAAAAAATGAATAATTTCTTTAGAGTGTTAAAAAACAATGGAAAGAAAAGACATAAAATGATACATAATTTTTTACATATAATACATTTAATAATTTGAATAGACAACAAATATCAAAACTCACTAAAGAAGAAAAAAAATCTGACTAAGCTTGTAACCAGTAAACAATATGAATCCATAGCTGAAAATCAACCCATGATATTAATGCCAGATAAAGATAGATTTACAGAAAAGTCTTCCAAACTTCAAAAGAAAAGATAATTTGTATCTCAAAGAAAATATTAGGAAGAATATCAAAATTGGAAATATGCCCAAATTATCTTATGAAGCAAGCATATAATTGTTGCCAAAGCAAGGCAGGAATAGTATGAAGAATACAATTACAGTCCAATGATACTTGCAAATATAGACCCAAAATTCCTAAAATTAACAACAAAAATTAGAAAATCATAGTAATTTCAGTAGATGCAGGAACATAATTTTATAGAATTCAGCCAGTCGTTATAAGGATTCTTATAACAATCGTTCTCAACCTTCCTAATGCTGCGACCCTTTAATACAGTTCCTCATGTGGTGACCCCCAACCATAAAATTATTTTCGTTGCTACTTCATAACTGTAATTTTGCTACTGTTATGAATAGTAATGTAAATATGTGATATGCAGGATGTATTTAGGACCCCTGTGAAAGGGTCGTTCGACCCCCAAAGGGGTTGTGACCCACAGGTTGAGAACCGCTGTATAGAGCTAGGACTTGAAGTCATTTTTGATCTTACAGAAGATGTATCAGATACTCCCTTTTTCCTACCTACAACCTCTCACTTTCCTTAAATTTTGTTAATTGCTTTGCCACCTAGATTTCTGAAGATGTAACCTGATAACAACTCTTCTCATTTCCAATAAATATTTCTCATTTTCTGCCCCAAAGTTTCTTTGATGTCATGGGTTAAACATCCCAGGAACCAACCTGGTACTAACAATATATGTGTCCTAGGGTTGCGGAATCACATGTTAGTTCAATTATTAATGTTTTGAAAAACCACCGTACTGTTTTCTATAATGGCTATACCAGTATACATTTCCTACAGTCATTGAGATAAAAGACTAATATTTTCATCCTTTAGTCAGCAATGGTCTGTTTTCTTGTGCTAGAACATGAATCCTTCAGAGTAGGAATCGAGTCTTTAAACTCTCTTAACTCAGTCCTAGCACAGGACCTGCATTTAGTAGACTCTCAATTAGAATATGTTAACTAAATGAAACAAGCAAACAAACAAACAAAAAAAACATATACCAAAGAAAGACTCTAAAGCACTCAAATTGCTTAAATGGCCAGAGGAGAGATTTATGCATCTTGTGAAAAAAATTAAAAAGGATTTTGGATTGGATTGAGTGAATATTCCACAAACAGAGGTTTGTACTATTTAAAAGGACTTTAATTAAAAATCCCTGGAAATATCTAAAGTGAGATTTTTTTTTTTAAATAAGCAGGCCTTGTGTAACCTCAATGAGCTACCATCTGTTAATCACTTTAGTAACATCACTTAGACTGAATTGCATTTTCTAAGTTTGGCCCATCATTCATCTGTTCTGCATGGTAAATGGCATGGCATTTTTAGCATGTTCAAACTGCAAGTAACTTAGCATTTCTGAAAGTCCCTTGGTGATTTGAGTCATATTCAGATAGTAATTATGATTTGTTTGAAAATGGACCATAGTGCATGATTATCCTATATAATAAAAAAATAATATGCAAATTGACCCTAACAGAGGAACAACCAGGAATGACCGGTCACTATGACATGCACTGACCACCAGGGGGCAGACGCTCAACACAGGAGCTGCCCCCTGGTGGTCAGTGCACTCCCACAGGGGAAGCACTGCTCATCCACAAGCCAGGCTGATGGCTATGAGAGCAGTGGCGGTGGCAGGAGCCCCCCGCCTCCTCAGCAACGCTAAGGATGTCCTGGGGGAGAAGACCTAAGCCACAGTTGGACATCCCCTGAGAGCTCCAGGGCTGCCAGAGGAATGTCTGACTGCCAGCTTAGGCCTACTCAGGCCCTATCCCCTGGGGAGCGGGCCTAAGCTGGCAGGTGGACATCCCCTGAGGGGTCCCAGACTGCTAGAGGGTGCAGGCCAGGCTGAGGGACCCTCCCCTCTTCCTTCCACCTCCCCCCCAGTACACAAATTTTCATGCAGCAGGCCTCTAGTTGTATCATATACATTGAAATGCATTTATTGACTCTCTAAGTTTTGAGTATAGTAATTACTCTGAAATGAAGCAAAGCCAGTTTTACTTGTTTTTATCAACTTCAAAATGTGCAAGTTAATGAAATTTATATACTGACAATTATCATTTTACTTTCTCCAACTGTGAACGTTCTTACCCAAAATCAATACAGATCCCTTTGATCTGATGGTCATCAGAGGAAGAGGCTAGGTTTTATTGCCTCATTTTTTTCCACATTGGTGATTCTTTAGATCTTGAGGGTGAGTAAGTGTGGAAAGGGTTTATCTCCCTCATAGTATTTTTTATTATTTTTGTGATTGCTCAGGAGTAATGTCCTCCCAACTCCCACATCCGGATCAGACTTATGTGAATTAATGACAGACTTAGAACCAATGGCAAGATGAACCTAGGACATTTACATTCTCAACACCTCACTAAAAATATAATGGGTAAGTCTTTAATTCATTCACTTGTTCTTTTACTTATGTTCATTTAGTAATCATTTTTTATACAGTAGACATCACGGTAGGCATAGAATTCTCAATAGAGATAAAAGATGCTGTCTGACCACACAGAGCTTGTACTGTGGTAAACAGATAAGGTAAATACAGTAATTCCCTCTTATTTGTTTCAGTTACCTGCAGTCAAATTTGGTCTGAAAGTATTAAATGAAAACTTCCAGAAATAAATAATTTATAAGTTTTAAATAACACACCATTATGAGTAGTGTGATGAAATCTCCTGAGGTCCACTCTGTCCTGCCAGGGACATGAATCACCTCTTTGTCCAGTGTCTCCCCCTATAGTCACTCCCTGCTGTTAGTCATTTAGTAGCCATCTTGGTCATCACATCTGCTGTCCTGATATCGCGGTGCTTGTGTTCAAATCACCTTTATCATAGCCTAATGCTATATCACAATGCCTACGTCATTCACGCATCAAGTTGGCAGTGTGTCATCTCACATCACAAGAAAAAGGGTGAGTACAGTACAATAAGATTGTGAGAGAGAGAGATCACATTCACCTAACTTTTATTACAGTATATTGTTATATTTATTCTATGTTATTATTTGTTATCATTGTTCATGTCTTACGGTGCCTAATTTATACATTAAACTTTATCATAGGTATTTTTGTATAGGAGAAAACATAGTATAGATAAGGTTCAGGACTATCCCAGGTTGTAGGCATCCACTGGGAGTCTTGGATCCTGTGCCCCTTGGTTAAGGGTAGACTGCTGTACACTGATATGTGCTGTCACCCAAGGAATAAAGAACACTAAGTGAATGTTTAGGAAAGACACAAGATCAGTTTGAGAAATAGGAAAACTTTTTGACTGATGTCACGATTCATTTAAGAGCTAAAGGACAAATAGGAGGTACCTCGGCATGTAAGTGATGCAAACAGAGATTGATATTTAGAGACTTATGTGTAAGATCAGCTCTGAATCCTATGAGGAAAAGCCTTCCGGGCCATGTGGTCCACATAGTGCCAAAACAGCCATCCTTGCTCCTAAACATCCACCTTCAGTGGAAATTTGTGCAATCATTGTTAAATAAGTCAGTAGCAGATCTCACCTAGAAGGGATAACCTTGAGTTCTGCCAGCTTTTCCCTGATTAATCATGTGCTGAATCCCAAAAGCTCCTTTAGGATACTTTTTCATTAAATGAGTCCCTTAGTTGTTTAAATCATACATCCTCACCTGAATACACTTCAGAAGGCCTGGTGCTGTGCACGAGTCTTCATTAGGAAAGTGACAGAATCTTGATTGTTATTTAATTTAGAGAAAACGAGGCCTCGTGACTGGACGTGCTAGTTTATGGATTTAAAAATAAATGTGAGATCTCAGAGTCAGGTGGACTTAGCTCAGGATGTGGAATTCTGAATAGAGAAAATGATTCCGTGATTAGGACAACTTAGGGAGACAATTTTTATTCATTCTTTAATTTTGCATTTTTAAAGGATCCTCATGTTATTTGCAAATTCACCAGAAAGTCTGTTTAATATATGAGTGAGACTTTTCAAGACAGACATCTTTTTCTACATTGAAGTAGATGTGAATATAATTGACCTGTAATTTGATCAATATTATGATCTTGAGTAATAAATATCTTCCTTTCGAAGGGCTTCTGGTTTACCATTTATAAAATGAGAGAGTTTATTTGGATAACAAATGTCAAACACCTGACAGACACCATAATTTCCACTTTCTGCACCCATGGCAAGCATCACTAGTCAATCACAGTACTCTTTCTACTGAAAAACTATCACAGTGTATCTTTAGCTTTGGAGAAAAATTCCAAAGGAGTAAATGCAAAGAAATGGGGAAATAACGTGTTCCCTTTTCCTTCTTCAAAGGGACTTTGAACAATTTTGCAGTATTTGAGAGCTAAGAAAAATCTATAATAATAAAAGCACAATATGCTAATTAGACCAGACGTCCTTCTGGACAACCTTCCAGATGAAGCTGGGGCTGTGAGGGAAGCCCAGGTCCCTGGCAGCCGGGGGAAGGAAGGCCTACTCTTGCACGAATTTCATGCATCGGGCCTCTAGTACCTGTATAAAGGGAATTCTCTGAAGCCTTTGACTTTCCAGCAAGTTTCATGTCATTGTCACTAAAGCAGAGATATAACAGCAAAGATTTTCTTCCTATTTATGCAAAACCGATTGTCAGACTAGATCTTCAGTTTGATTTTGAAAAACAATACCCCCTCTCCATATACATCTATAAGAAAGAGCTGTAGCATACTGCTTAAAGCTCTTAGTCTTTGCCTGAACCATATTATCATATTTTATGCATTTTCTTTTTATGTGAGTTTTTTCTAGGTTTGGTATTAATTATAATGTCATGAGGTGGAATGCCATAAGTTAACTGAACTCTGAGAAACAAGGAGTTCATTTCTGTTTATCTCATGGCAAATGACTAGCAATGAGAACTTCAGAATCACTTGACCACCACTGCCCCCTCTTTTCTTACTCAGAAACTGAGAATAATGGTACCTGCCCATGTGGATTCCATTGTGATTCTGACAGGATAGATTCGGAGCCTAGATTTCAAGTGTCTGAAATGTCTAAAACATAAGGGAAGCAATAAAATATTACTCATAAAATGATGAGGATAAGTGACATTTTATAGACGGAATAAACCCACAAGTAGGGTGGAAGAAAGGGACACTAGAAAACTTTTGGAAGTGATAAAATGTTTGCAATCTTGAGTGTGGTGATGATATCACCAATGTATGCATATATCCAAGCTCATCAAATTGTACACATTAAACATGTGCAGTGTTTTTGTACATAAATCATACCCCAATAAAACTGTAAAAAAATAAATAAAACTAGAGTACACACACACACACACACTAAAGGACATACTGTGGACATATCATGCAAAAATGAATAAGTATGTAATGCACTATTGCAATTATTGATGTTGCATTCCAAAATTCCTTTCAAGTCATCTGAGAATTGCATTGATTAAAAAAGAAGAAAGAAAAGTAAAATAAATTAACAGGAAACTTTTAACAGAACTTGCAGGAAATCTTGTCTTATTATTTGTTTCTGTTCTGATAGAGGCAAATAAATTGAGTTAAGTAAATATGAGCTTATAGATATGATTGCTTGAAAGAAATGTTCTATACAGCATTATTTAAGTTTCTTTGCTCTGTCCATTAGCTTAAAATGTTAGTCTTTACAACTAATTATTTTTTAATTATTTTAACTTTCTGGGCTTATCCTCTGAATAATTGACCTGGCAGATAAATACTTGATTGGTTTAAAAAGGAAACCAGGAAACACAATTACAGTGTTTTTCACATGATTCTAGAATATTTGTTAAACAAAATAGGAAATAATTTCGCTACTCAAAAAAAATGAAAAATGTCATCCATTGATTGATACTATTACATGTAGTTTAAACATTTATTTTCTAGAGGAGGCATCATCCTATATAATAACAGCCCAGTGACCGAAAAGCAGAACGACCAGAATGACTGGTCGACCAGTTGCTATGACACGCACTGACCACCAGGGGGAAGACATTCAATGCAGGAGCTGTCCCCTGGTGGTCAGTGCACTCCCACAGCAGGCTGATCCCCACAGGCCATGCCCCCACCAGTGCGCAAATCCCGTGCACTGGGCATCTAGTAGTAAATAAGAAATGTGGGTAGTAGTTTCTTACATCATTAACAAACAATGTCACTGAATTGTTAAGCTTAATAAGCTGGTAAAGCTACAATAGTTATAGTGTAGCTTTTACCAAATGACAACTTTTACCAAGTAAATCTACTCTCGCTTTCCTACCAGAGCCCAGAGTAGTTTTACATTACTATGGGTAGACTCAAGATTGGCAGTCTCCTGTTGTAATTCTAATTATGGACATAATCTGGTCAGGGGTTATCAGTAGAGCAATCTTCATGCTGTAGATAAGCACTCAGGCTAAGGACCTGCTGCAGGTATCTCACTAGGAATCAATAGATGTTTGTTTCTAGATGTCAGAAACACTGTCTCAGGAGCCAGCCCTCTTATATTTGGAAAGGAAGATATATTCTAGCGCTTCTCTCAGTGCCCAAACCCCAAATGCCCAGAGACTGAAGAGAGAAACAATTGAGCAACAGAAAAGAAATGGAAAGAACTAAAGACTGTCCCAAGCAATAGTGTCACATGGGTGAAATCATTCTGGCTTTCGTATTTTTCCATGAAATACAGATGTTGGACTAATTGTTCTCTATGATTCCCTTTGCCATACATTTCTATAACGTGTCTAAAATGTTCCTGACTCCTTTGAGCTGCAGCTGCAGAATAGTGAACAAGATGGTTCTGAGGAGTAAAGTTGCACAGTTAGCCTCTTTTTATCCTTTCCATGACCTCTCAAAAGAGAGTATGCTTCTAGCATTGAGGACTTTTTCTGTTTTCCTCAAAGAACCAATGAAGTGGAAATTTAAGTTAAGAAAGGGTAAGAATTAGGTAATTGTGGTGAAATCATGCTAATAATTTTGAGTACTCAGGTGGGTTTTTTTCCCTTTTTTAAAAAAACACTACTCTCTAGTCACAGTCCAATTAATCATAATAATATCCCCTTGAGGGGAGTTAAGAAGTTAGTATTACTAGATGAATAAAGATGCCTAATTTTACTTTGAGAAGCACTTCCCTAGCTTTATTTTTAACACTAATTGCCTCTTTACCAGAGTCTGATGAAGTGTTCCAATAATACCACATATGTTCTTTTTATGTAGTCAGAAATAGTACATTTTACAGATTTATTTCATGAACTTGTTATTTCAAGAAAAGCAATTATGTTCCACAGCCTAGTGAACTTCAAGGTTTTTTTTCCCCTAATTTTTCCAAGTAAGAATTTAATAACTAAGTTGAATTCACCAGCCTTCATGAACAGATCAACTCTATTATTATTTTACTATGTTCTTGCCCAAGTTATTTAACTTTTCTGCTCTTCACTATAAAAGGCTTTGTCTGTATTTAAATGTCTTAGATGCGTTGTGAAAAATCAAGATAATATTGTTGTCATGTCTGATAACAAACAGTACAGGGTATCCCCCAAAAATGTATACACACTTTGAATGATTATAAAGTCAGTGTTTATTAACTTACAGTTAATTTCCAAAATTTAAAAGAATCTACAGAACTGAATACTTTTTTTTTTTTGTCAATGCCTGTTTTCAAAATGATGAACGTCTGGTCCAGGCACTGCTGATAACTCCAAGCAATGGAATCCCGAACATCAAAAATCATTTCAGTTGGTATTTGTGAGCTTTCAGTTTGTCGACTGTTGCTGGTTTTATAGCGTAAACTTTATTTTTTATATATTCCCATAAAAAAGTCTAGTGGCACTTTAGTATAAATTTTCTTTGTTCAAAACTTAGTCTGGCTTCAGCCATTATTTCAAATTAGTTAAACCTGAAAAGGAGTAAAAATTGAGTTATCAGCTGTTAATGTGGGTAAAATTGAGTTATCAGCTGTTAACGTGGGTATACATTTCTGGGGACACCCTATATTTATCCATTGAAATTGAAAATGCCAATGGAATCATGACTAGCTGTTTCAAACCCCAATGCTCTAAAACTTTCTCAAATTTATACAAATGTATGGATAGTGTTACATTTGTGTGTGTGCACAATGTGTGCATGAAGCATACATCGAACTAGGTCTCACTTGTCTTACTTTTTATTGAACAAGTGAATCATAGGCAAGATAGAAATAAAATTAGGAACTTTTAAAAAAATTTGGTATTTATAGACTTACAGAATTGGTCCTGATTCTTGTAATAATGTGCTCCTATCTCTCATTTCTCGGTATATAGAAGCTATGTAGGAGGGGGATTTAAGAGAAAGTATTTAGAGACAAACATCTGAATTTGAATACTGACTACCATTAAACAGCTCTGTAGACCTGGCTAAAACCTAGACATTATTATTATTATTATTATTATTATTATTATTATTATTGCAGTTTTGTAACTGAATTGTTAATTTCTAATTCATTGAACTATGAGTGTTAAGTAAGGCAATGGTACAAAGCACTTGATATATTGAAAATAAAAGAAGGAGGAATAGACGTGACTAAAGAGATGCTTTATTTTTGTCCAAGAGCTACGAGATGGATTTTTTTTTTATCAGAAAGAATTCTCTTTGTTTCTCTTTTTGGACATCTTCCTCTTTCTCCTCCCTTGAACTAGGCCATGGATAAAGAATACATTGGCATCAACCTATAGATATTTCTATTTTGCCTCCATATTTCTTATCTTCCATTACAGCAGTTTCCACTGAGAAACAAAATGAACAAATTTGGGGAGTGAGCCAATTTGGCAAAGACTTCTCTTCTCGTAATTCTTAATGCCCCTAGCAGAGCATGGCACTCACTTAGCCATGTCTTCATTACTGCCATGTTGTGTTATAAATATCTCCATTAGCACTGCCTTCCCTAGCCTCTAATTATCTGTTGATGTTGCCCTCTTTTCAGTAGACTGAGTTCCGTGAGGGCATAGGGTACATATTATCTTTTTATTATTATTTTAGTATAGCTCTGGCACATTACAAGTGCTCAGTATGAATGAGTGAGGTTTACATTTCAGATTAATAATTGGAAACAGAGAGTATACTGAAGTGTAATTCAATCTATGTACAATAGAGACTTTGACACATGTAATTCATGGTCACTGGTCACCATGCCTGCTAAATGTGTGTATACAGATTTGGTCCTGTCTATGTGGGCCCTCTCTTAAGCTTTCTGGCCTCACTGGATATAAATACATATTTGCATAATAGATGAAGAATGAGCCACATTTTCTGTGTCATTGGTTATTCTGTGGATTAAAAAAAACAAACAAAAAAACAAACATCCTTCCTCCCAATTGCTATTTATAACATAATTGCTATGTTGGTCTCCAAAAATATACCAGGCACTGTAGTGGGATCTCTACATTTAAATTTTAATTCTCATGAATATAGTGAAGGGATTTTGGAATCCTTATTTTTCAAATGAGTACGTTGGAGCATGGAAATGAAAATGATGATACTAAATTCATAGATAATTCTACACATGTATCAGTGTTCCTCTCTTTGTCCAAGTGACTTTCAGATAGCATGCTAATGAAGATCATAATGACTTTACCTAAATATGTTTTTACTGCTAAGAGTGAGCAAAGAGACAGAGTTGGACAATTACTAGAAAGATAAAAGGGTGAAAATAATGCACACACTGAATAACTGACTCACTTGGATTCTCTGTGTGGCAATGGCAAGAGCATTCCACCCCCATTTATTCTAGACTAAATATTGCCTCATAATATCTAGAATACACTTTTAAACACGGGAAGAGAGGCATGATTCACTGAAGAGAACTGATTGTTAAGAAGCCATTGCTACAAACTTATTAGCATAAACAAATGCCTTAGATTGGCACAGTGCTTCACAGGATTCTAAGCCTTTTCTCGTAAACTAGCTCATGATATATTGTCGAGCAGAGAGAAGTGACAAAGCATCCTGGTTCAGACACAAGAAAGCCTGGACTCAAATGGACTCTGCTCGTTCTTTCTCTATAAAATGTAGGAAAGGCATCTAATACCTTCCTTAAGAGAACTTATAAATTTAATAAATAAGCAAATGATACTTAGTATATTATTTGACCTATAATAACCCTTTGAGGTAGGCAAAGCTAGTATTTTTGGTCCATTAGTGATGAAAAAGTACAACTTTGGAGAAGTAAATGGCATTCATTCAAAAATGTGTGGAACATCTATAAAATAGCAGGTACTGACTGCAATGGACATGAGGGAAATAAGAGAAATAGATCTCAAACATAGCCTGCAGGTGTCTCCAATTATCAGAGGCTCCTAAGGGATAGTTCCGAGGCAGCTAATAGTAACCTTTTTTTAAACACTTAGCAGTAGGCCAGATGCTATTTTGCATACTTACATGTATTTACTTCTTTGATCTTTATAACAGCCTTATAAGCTAAGAACTGTTATTAATGCCAGTTTTTAGATGAGAAAACCAAGGTTGTATGACATTAAGTAACTTGCCTAAGATGGTGTATTTTAAAAGTATTTAGCTGTACCAGGCAGCCCTCACAGTCCGTGTTTTCTGCTGTGAGATACACAGAAATGTCAAAATTTTAAAAATAAATAGGTAATTAGCCATATTCGGGGGGAAAAATACAACACACCTCTTCATGTATCAGCAGTCCCTCAGTGGTAAGTTAGTTTTCAAACATATGATGGCACAGCAGTGGGAATCCTATTTCATCAACTTGTAGGTTCTTGTGGAAGCTTGGGCCACCTGGTACAACACAAGAATCTAGGGCCGCATATAGCCAGGGGCAGGGGCCATGCTTCTAGTCAATGAGCTGTAGTTGGAACAGCACCAGTTACGTGTCCAACTTTGAAAACCAGAAGCTTGCTGGTTGCATGTGACCCAGGAATAAAACAGAAGCTCCCATACAAGTGTATGGTGCTTATCTGTGCTACTTGGAGAGGCGGTATAAAGTTTTGCAGAAGACAAAAAAATGGATTCCAGACCTTGTCTCACCATGAGATACTGTGCAATTAACCTGTGTGAGCCTCAGTTTCTTCTTCTGCACAATGGGAATAAATAGACTCTAATTCACTGAATTGATGTAAATATTAAATAATATATGTAGACACTTATCAAAATGCTTAAGTAATGCTAAATAACAAGTGTTTACTAATATTAAGACCAAACCATTTTGCTCATTTTAACTGCTCTTGGTAGAAATATTTTGAAAGGTGTCAAACTCTTCTGATATTTTTTTTTACTTTTAAACTTTATTTTTCAGTAACAGTTTGCATTCAATACTGTTTGTATTAGCTTCAGGTGTACAGCACAGTGGTTAGACAATCATACACATTACAGTGTTCCCGATATTTCAAGTACACAACTAGAATGATACATAGTTATTACAATATTGATGACTAAATTGCCTATGGTTTACTTTACATGCTTGTGAATGTTTTGTAGCTACCAATTAGTACGTTTTAATCCCTTCACCTTTTTCACCCACCCCCCTCATCTCCCTCCCTTCTGGCATCCATCAGTCTGTTCTCTTTATCTTAAAAGCCTATTTCTATTTTGTTTCTTCATTTATTTTGTTGTTTTGATTCCACATAAAACTGAACTAATATGGTATTTGTCTTTCTCTGTCTGGCTTATTTTGCTTAGCATAATACCTTCTAGGTCCATCCATGCTATCACAATGGTAAAGATTGCATTTGTTTTATGGCTGAGTAATACTCCATTATATATATGTACTACCATTTTTTTTTATCCACTTGTCTATTGATGGATACTTGGGTCACTTCCATATCTTGACTATTGTAAATAATGTGGCAATAAAGATAGGGGTGCAATAGTCTTTAGAATTAGTGTTTTGGGTTTCTTCAGATATGTAAGTTCCATTTTTATTTTTTGAGGTAACTCCATACTGCTTTCCACAGTGGCTGCACCAATCTGCATTTCCACCAGCAGTTCATAGGGTTCCCTTTTCTCCACATTCTCACCAGCACTTGTTGTTTATTGGTTTATTGATGGTAGCCATTCTGACAGATGTGAGGTGATATCTCATTGTGGTTTTAATGTGCATATCTCTGATAATTAGTGATATTGGGCAGCTTTTTCTAAGTCTACTGGACATCTGTATTTCCTCTTTGGAGAAATATCTATTCAGGTCCTCTGTCCACTTTTATATATATATATTTTATTGATTTTTTACAGAGAGGAAGGGAGAGAGATAGAGAGTTAGAAACATCGATGAGAGAGAAACATCGATCTGCTGCCTCCCGCACACTCCCTACTGGGCATGTGCCCAACCAAGGCACACGCCCTTGACCGGAATCGAACCCGGGACCCCCTAGTCTGCAGGCTGACGCTCTATCCACTGAGCCAAACTGGTCAGGGCTCCACTTTTTAAGTAGATTGTTTGTATGACATTGAGTTATCTGAGTTCTTTATAAATTTTGGCTATTAACCCCTTGTCAGATGTGTCATTGGGGAATATCTCCTCCCATTTAGTAGTTTGTCTTTTTGTTTTGTTGATGGTTTCCTTTGCTGTGTAAACTTTTTAGTTTGCTGTAGTCCCATTGTTTACTTTTTATTTTGTTTCTCTTGCTGGAGGAGATATGTCAGAAATATTGCTGAGAGAAATGTCAGAGATTTTACTGCCTATGTTTTTGCCTATGATTTTTTTGGTTTCAAGTCTTACATTTAAATATTTAATCTATTTTGAGTTTATTCTTATGTATGGTGTAAGTAGGCGGTATGATTTTATTTTTTTCTTTGCAAGTTTCTAATTCTTCTAACGCCATTTATTGAACAGACCATCTTTACCCCATTGTATGTTCTTGCCTCCTTTGTCATAGAGATGTGGGTTTATTTCTGGGCTCACTATTCTGTATCATGAAAACATTTAAAAATTATTATAACATAATAGGAATTTAGATTGTTTGATGATTTTGTAAATCATCTTATCAAATTCCCATTATAAAGATGTAGAACTAGAGGCCCAGAGAAGTAAGTGACTTGCCCATGGGTCCCCTAATCTATTGCAGGAGTCTATTCTGATGCACGGATGGCATCAGACCCTGGGCTGCATGCTTTCCTTCTATAATGAGGGTGGTATGCCCAATGCACAGTGAGCCCATGATTTTGAAGCTGCTTTTTATATCCCTTACGTATCACTGTCATTTCTATTTTTGGTCTGACTCTAAAGCCCCCTTATTTTTTCACATTTCACTCCTCTTGTTCACTTGGAGCTGAGAAACAAATTAATTAGTGTGAACTAGGTTTAAAATATGAGTACGTAGGCTTTGAGTGAAGGTGGAGTGACTTTGCTATGAGTAAAATACTTGCCCTACAATACCTTTATTTTGGTGTATATTTTTGACTATTCTACAGCCATGGATGATGGTGGGAGCTGAGGGAATTCTAGGCTAAGCATCAGGTTATTAGTTTTCTGAAAAATTAAAATCCCTAGAAAAGGAAACTACATACAGATAAAAGTAAAGCATTGTTCCATTAACATTTGGATAATGCAAAAATCAGACATTGAAAATGAATAAGTTACTATGAGCACCAAAATTATATATATTTCCAAGAATTAACTGAATTGTGAGATTTTAATGTGTTCAATTACAACTAAATGTAGAAGTTGAACAAAGGAGGTAGTCTTGCAATACAATTGAGAAATAAGCAAATTAATTTTAGAAATGGAGGAAAAGTCTATTCGACTGTTATCTTTCTGCCTCTGTACTTGAGGCCTCTAGTCTGGAAGAATCCCCATTCACAGGGACATTCTGCTATCATTGCGTCAATCTTCCACTTCCCCCAGCATTTACCCACACGCTCACAAGCACGTGCAGCCAGAAAGCTGAATGTAGCTCAGGTTCTGGAGGACTGAACAATGGTCAGCATTGAGTTTTCTGGGACAGAAAGCATCAGACTGCCGAAATCATAGGGTAAGGATATTATTAAATCCTAACATGTAATAAAATAACCAAGCTTTATGCAAAGCTCTTCGACAGTGTGCCCTCTGGGTGACTATCACCACACATCAGTCAAATGTCCAATAGTGATTGGTGGTTTTCTTTTGTTTTATTTTTGGTGTGATAGCACTCATTTTACTTTTGGACCAGCTAATATTTGTTGTAAGCAAGTTCACGATCGCATATTTCATAGAACTGACAGGGAATGCTTTTAACCTTAAATTGACCAATTGTATATTAGCACCTAATACTAGCATATAGTAAGATGCTATGATGATGACACTAATACTGTAGACAATAATTTACTATGGCACCTTATATGTGCCAGACACTGTTCTCAGCAATTTACAGACATAAACTCATTTGATGATAACGTATGGAAATGGGATTTAGCCAGTAAGTGCTTTCTGACAAGCCTCCCTACTCCTGTATGTCTTCCCCACCAGAGTGTATATCTCCTCAACATCAACCATTAAGGAAGCATTTTAAAGGGCTGAAGCTGGACACCAGAATAATTTAGGTTACAATCTGTGTTCCTGTCCGAGCCACTGTCTCTTAGTTGCAAATCCACCCTTCTATACTTTATCGCACTGGCGCTAAACTGCAGTTTTTATTTCTCTTTTTAAGATGCCTCCTATTCAGTTCTGAGAATAGGAGGCGCTACAGGAAGGCGAGGCAGAAGGAAAACGAAGGGACTTCCCCATTCCATTCCAAGGCTGTCCTTGCATAAAGACTGTCCTGGTAAAGACCCTCAGCTCCACAAGCAGCATGTGGTTCAGCCTCTAGCTTCTCCTTGCATTCCCAGGACCAGCCTCATCATGCCCCAGGCATTGTCCCCTTCCTGAATGTCTGGGTCCTATGTCCTTGGGAATCTTCCCCAAGGTGATAACCCCATCATGTTATTTTTCTTCTCTACCCCTCAGAAGAGTAGCTTTTTCTTTATCTGAACTGTACTTGATACCAGAAGATTCTGAGATTTATTTGGTCATTCCCATGCCCTTTAATGAACACTGATGTCCTTTCCAATGGGAAATGAAGTATTAGTAATTCATAATATGAAGTCACATCACATGTAATTAAAATGATTGCTTCTTGTTGATTGCAATGAAATATCCTGAGAATCAAGTGCCCTCAAACCTTAACTTTTATAGTCCTTATGATGTCTATAAGAGCTGTGTGAGATGGCCGCTCTTGACATATCTGGAGAGTGTACAGACATAAAAGTATAAGTTCAAGGGTTTTCATTCTCAGTTCAAGTAGTAGATAACAATAGAGCTTTTATGGGAGTCTTAAAATAATCCCTTGTTTCTTGTAGATGGAGGGCTGACTTCTCATAAAAAGTAGAGGCATATTTTATTTATGCAGATTGTAGAGTTATAAGTCAGCATCTTACACTAGCCGTGACTCTCATGAGAAAGGACATTAATTGAGAAGGAGAGTGAGGCTGAACCGTGTATGGTGACATCTGAGTGAACTTGAACAATGCTGAGAATTTGAGAACCCTAAGGCTTTCTAAGTCTTTCTTAGTAATGGAAGCAATTGACCTTCCTGGATTATCCTATAAGTCTTAGTTATTTTGCCAGGTAAACTCCAAATCAACTAGGTGAGATGCTGACTGACAAAAAGCATAGCAAAAGAAAGTTATTTATATCAACTACAGTCATGCAAATAATTATAGAAATGGGGACTATACAAGCTATGCATATTTTATTCCTTGTTTGCTACTATTTTCATGAGGAAAAATACAGCTCTATCTATCCATAAAAATCACATGGATATTTAGACATATTGATACTTGTATATATTGAATACTTTCTTTGGACCTCCTTCCCTCTCCCCTTACTATTTTATATAAAGGTGCTTTCATCATGAATAGGTTTATAATTGAGTTTGGGGAAACAAAATATTCAGGTGGCACTGTAATTTTGTTGAAGATTAAATATCATCACCCAGAAATGGATACTGTGATTGTTGCTTAGAGATGGATATAATGACTGTTGGTATCTTGTATCTCCTTTTTTGGACAAATGATGAGAGCATTTTTGTTTGTATGAAGGATAGCTTCACCTTATTATTGAGAAAAAGTATAAATACAGAAGTGTATATGTGGCACAGAATAACCAAAGAGGGGAATTATGTCAGTTATGAAGCATTGATCTGTCAGCTCGATATCCAATCTTCTATACTCTAGTTTGAGATACTGGGGCTGGAACTGTAATTTTCATTTCTTTTCTGCCACTAAGATATCTGTCAGGTTCTTCCAGTAGGAGGCACTGCAGAAAGACTAGAATGCAGGTGAAAAGAGAAAGGAATGTTCTCCCTTTTGTTACTTGCTTTGCTTTTATTTATTATTTTTTTAGTTAGTTTTGTTGTTTTTCTTTTTTTTTTCTTTATTGATTAAGGTATTACATATGTGTACTTATCAACCCATTGCCCACCCAACCCCCCCACTCATGCCCTCACCCCCCTGTTGTCTGTGTCCATTGGTTAGGCTTATATGCATGCATACAAGTCCTTTAGTTGATCTCTTCCCCTTACCCCCACCCTCCCTTACCTTCCCTCTGAGGTTGATGGTCTGATCGATGCTTCTCTGTCTCTGGATCTGTTTTTGTTCATCACTTTATATTGTTCATTATATTCCATAAATGAGTGAGATCATGTGATATTTATCTTTCTCTGACTGGCTTATTTCACTTAGCATAATGCTCTCCAGTTCCATCCATGCTGTTGCAAATGGTATGAATTCCTTCTTTTTTACTGCAGCGTAGTATTCCATTGTGTAGATGTACCACGTTTTTTTAATCCACTCATAGGCTGTTTCCAAATCTTAGCTATGGTAAATTGTGCCACTATGAACATAGGGGTGCATATATCCTTTCTGATTGGTGTTTCTAGTTTCTTGGGATATATTCCTACCTTTCAATAACAGTTAATTCAGTCTCCATATTTGGGCACACCCAGAACCAGCCTTATTGTGCTGTCCCAAAGGAACCAGTTTCAGCCAAACAGTCTCCTCCTTGTGATTGGGATCCCAAATATATAAGTGTTCTCTCCTGCACCATCCTGAGATACTAGTAGCCTGTGGGGTCTAAGAGGTCTAAGACTCAGCTCTGAGGAGCCCCTCTTCTGATTACCTGTGACACCAGTGTCAGCCAGGTGGCACCCTGCCCTTGGAGGTCTAATCCCAGCTCTGGGGTTTCCTTCTTTGAGCTGCTACTTCCTAAAAGAGAAGCAGGCCCTGCATCATTAGACTAACTTAATTTTGATAGAAAAGGATAGCAATGAGACAAACGAAAGGACCTTCAAAGGACTTCCACCCCAGCCCCTAATTCTATAGATTAAAATAGCACAAAGTCTCCCAGAAACCAAGAGATTTGGTCATGAAGTTAATTAATAGGGAAGTTAGATGGAGATTTCAGTCTCCTCGTGCTTAGTAGAGTGTTGTTTCTATTAAAATCTAATTTGTTTGGCTATTGAATTTTTGCAGTTTTTCTAATAAAATCAGGAGTAGTAATTCCAAAATATTTCTTTCTGGGTTAGAGCTGAGAATGATCTCAGTGATGTTTAAGACCCGACAACAGCTAATGAGGGGTTGATGGATTTGGACAGATTGAAATTCATGCTTTCTTTTATACCTAGTTCCTATTTCCCTAAGGATATTTATTCTATATGAGGGAAACATGGCTTGCTTTAGATTCAGGAAGAGCTGCAGTGATAGAAAGGGAGAATAGTCTCATTTTTTTCAGCTTTACTGAGATATAATTTACAACTAAAATTCCAAGACATTTAAAGTACACACATGATGATTTGATACATATGCATTGTGAAATGATTCCCTTCATTGATTTAGTTAACACATCCATCACCTCATATATAAATACTAGAGGCCCAATGCATGAAATTCATGCAAGAGTAGGCCCTCACAGCCCTGGCTTCATCCCTGAAGGTTGTCCAGACGGTTGTTCTGCTGTTTGGCCATTTGGTCAATTTGCATATTATGCTTTTATTATTATAGATATATATATTTACCTTTTTGTGTGTGAGGGAGAAAATTCAAGTTCTACTCTCATCAATTTTCATTTATACAGTACAATATTAAACTATAGTCACCATGTTATACATTAGATCATCAGGCATTATTCATCTCATAACTGAAAGTGTGTTGGGTGAGCAGAAAGGAGATGAAGAATTAACTATTATTTCAAACTCAAGTTTTTCTTTAGAGCTAGGTGACTGAGGCTGGTCTTCCCCTATCTTCTATCTGTTAGAATCTCCAGGAACACTAACATTGGGGTAGAGGTAACCACTTCATTTCTCTGGACTTAAAGAAATTCTGCTACCTAGCTTTATTAGACAGATCCAGATAACCATGTTCATTCTTGTTTTATTTAGTGGTATACTCAGAAAGATAGAAAATACAAGATATAACCACAGTCATAATATAGAAGGCTGCCTTATAATTACTATGTTTTCTTATAACTTCATGGAATTATGATGAGCATATTATTTTAAAAAGAAAGCTTAATAAGATAAAGCAACACTGTACTACAGTCCAGCTAAAGCTATGTGCACATGCATACATAATTTATGACCTATGTATAATTCATATGTATACAAACACCATACTTTATTGAGGCAAAATAGCACAGCAAGGTTAAAAACAGATGGTTAAGCTCAATACAGGCTTTACAATGCCACTGAAAGACATTTTACTGGCATAAAGGCCTCCAACATGCTGGTATTTACCTATTTATAAATATTTAGACTACTTATATTTTGCTCTCTTGAAAACTAAGCCAAAATAAACATATTTTAAGACAACCTTTGGAATTGTCAGCCTTTCTTATTTTATCTGCTTTGTGGTATATGCTATTCACAATGACAATCAAAATATTGAACAATAAAGGACAAAGATTGGAAATTCACCTTGAATCCATCTTCTTATAAAATTTTTCTCTAATGTACACAAAAGTCATATTTTTATTACATTTACTGGGGTGACATTACTTAATAAGATCTTATAGATTTCAAGTTTACATTTCTATGATACATGATCTGTATACTGCATTGTATACCCACCACCCAAATTCTTACTTTTCAGAAACCTTCAACTTCCAGTTTTGAGGAGTTATATTATTGCTTTTTAGCTCCTATCTACTTACTAAAAGCTACGTGTTAAAGATTTTCAATTTTGATTTCATGTTCAGAAAAGCATCTATCTACACAAGTCTCAATGCTAATTTTTTTTAAATTCTGAAAATAACTTATATAATACAGGGAGTCTTGTCTGCAAGCTATTCAACACTGCTGCTCACTTCCATTGTATCTTTTGAAAGATAAACTATCCAGTATACGAGGTTGAATCCTGCAAAGGCGACTGGGAAGAGAATCCGAGAATACTGGTCTATTTTACTGGTGCCTCCAACGGCTGGAGAGAGCGGTGGGGGTGTGACAGGTGTTGAAGGTAAGATGGGAGCTCTAGTGAGGACTTTGCTGGCTTCAGGGGCTGGGACTATTGGCAAGGTCAGGGAGCTGATTCTTTTCTTCAGGTAGTACTTGGAGTCAGGATGCTGCAGATAAAAGGCAAATATTCAGCTTAAGTAAGGAAAAGAGATCGCTTATTTAGATTCATTTTTTCATTATTGATAGATATTTAGTGACTATTTGCCTATGATGTAAAGACAAAAAAAAATCAGCAAGTTCTTATAGTATTTGATGGTGTTACTTTTCCAAGAAAGTAGTAAAATAATTAAAAAAAGAAATGATTTGATTTCATCCAGCATCTTATAAATTAATACATCAGCAATTAATGTTAAGCATGTTCCCCATATCAGAAACTGTGTTGAGATTGTACCATTAGGAGGACATGAGTAAGGTTGCAAAAGCTTATCCACCCTCTGGTTATGGTTAAGCCTGCTAAGCTTAACTTAAGGGGCTATGAGTTTGGGCAATGAGAGGGGTTTCCATTTGGAATATTTGTTAACATAAGGAAATAATAGCTTGGTTAATTGATACCATGCATCTAGATACATTCCCAGCCTGCATCATTGTCTTCACACATTCATAAATTTGAACCAGCTGAGATTAAAGAAATATATATATGAAGGTGCTCATATGTGTCAAAAGCCAGAGACAAAGTATAAAACTGCCCTTCGATTGAGTAGGATGACTCTTTGACTGTTCACCCCTTGAAGTACAGCTTCCTCTTAGTTCAGAAGTTCTGTCTTGAGAGCTTTCTGCTTCCCATTCAGAATTTCTCCACTGGTTTCCTTCTATCTCAAGTGACCAGAAAATGATTCATTTACTCCCTTCAGAATTGTCATATGCGGTTTCTCCATCATTAAAATTTCTGTTCTATTGAAATCATAAGACAACCAATCTTAATCTTGAAAGGAATATTTAGCACATGAATTGATAGATGAGAAAGACAAGGTCCAGATAGGAGAAATGCACTGCCCACCCCCCGACCCCCAACCCGCCACCCCCCCTGTTGCACAGCTGGTGATAAATTTCAGTGCTTGTTTCATCCCCAAATTTTCTCATCTCTAGTCTAAGTATTGGGCCTCATTCAGAGATTCTAATCTGTTTGCTTTAGATTCCTTTTATGCCTTTGAAAACTAGGCGCCTTCCTCTGATTCTTCCCTTTAATTATCTACATCCTGTAATCCTCACTTGCCTCACAGCCAGGTTGTCCTTGCTGGGTCTCTGCCTTCAAACACTTGCTGTACATCATCCCTGCTCTTCTAAAACCACCTTGTTTCCTCCCTGGCAGCAAAATCACCACTTTGTTGCCTGGCAGGGTATATTACTCACGTGGCAGATGCCTGTGGCCTTAGCCAGCAACCCTGCAGCACCCGGGAGAGGGAGCCACCTCCCCTCTGCTGGTTGAGCCACAGGACCAGCGCGACCCACCGAGGTGGTGACATTTGCACTGTGGGAAACAACTGTCCAAAGAGCCTCTTCTCTCTGCATCCCCCTTCTTGAATGTTGCTGTGATTTGTCAGTGAGTATCTAAGTAATAACAGTCTTCATAGAAAGTTCAAGCCCCATATGCTTTTAGGGGACGTGGGGAAATCTATTTCTTAACCAAAAGCAAAAAAAAGAATCTGTGTACTCAAGTCTAATTTGATATGAACGTGGTGAGTTTCAAGCAAGTATCTTTATTTGTTGTCTGTTGGCCCAGGATTGTGCTAGCCACTCAGGTCAGAATTAAATAAATCATGGGTCTTGGAGGTAGAAAATAATTTAATGTATAGAGAGACCAGTCTGCTGGTCTAGGACAGGAAATAAGTGATACTTTCTATGAAAAATATGTGACAGCTGCCCAGCTGGCCTGGATCAGTGGTTGAGCATTGACCTAGGAACCGGGAGGTCCCATTTCAATTCCCGGTCAGGGCACATGCCCAGGTTGCAGGCTCGATCCCCAGTGTGGGGCGTGCAGGAGGCAGCTGATCAATGATTCTCTCTCATCATTAAGGATTCTATCTCTCTCTCCCTCTCCCTTCCTCTCTGAAATCAACAAAAAAATATATTTTTTAAAAAATATGTGACAGCTAAGGACCACTGTGCTGAAATTCACCAGACACGGTGTGGATAAGACCAGAGTGGTGGTAGTTTGGTCTCCATGGTCTTAGAGAAGAAGTATAGCATCATCTAACAAGAGCTTTTATCACATTTCTCACACTTTAATTTGAATTTTCATTCAGTAAATATTTCATTAATATATTCCTTTTCTGACCCAGTGAAATGTGTCACTGTTTCATTCTCCAAAAAGAAGTATCCTCCTCCCAGATGGATGGCACATTAAAGTCTTTTACTCTAGTAACGTTTCTAAGGGTCATGATGAAGTCACAGGAGGGCGAGCCTTTAGAGCAGATTTTCTTCCTAAATTTGTCTTGACTTTTAATAGAACACGTTGCCTCTCTGAAACCTGTATTTTTTTTCTTTTTTAGGGAGAAAGGGGGCAGGCATTAAAAAGTTTATTGACATGAGAAAGTGATTGTAAAACATAACGTGCCATAAAAATGTAAGGCATTGTTTCATCTTTCCCTCTTTTTAAGAGATGTGGGGGCAAAATTATTTGTCAATTTCTTGGCACTGCCACAGTGTCACAAATGACTTAAAATTAGGTTGCCAAGTACATCTTGTCCAGAGTTAACCAACATCATTCAAGACCACATACCATGAAAATTTTAAGCACAATGTCATTAGCCTGGAATTAAATGTCCCCTACAATTGGATGCCCCCTTTCCTCATTGTTTTCCCCAAATCATCTCTATGGAGGGTTGCTCAAGTGTTAAGAGGACAGGAGGGTCAGAAAGCCCTGGATTGCAAGTCCATGTATACTACTGAGCTGCTACGACTTAGAAATGCCACGGATTCCATATACTCTCCCTAAGCCTCAATGTGCTATCTTTAAAGTTAGGGACAGTGATTAATTTCTTTGAAAGTGTTCTCTTTCTTTCCTTTAAGAATTTGAGAAAGACTTTTATACACACACACACACACACACACACACACACTTTGTATACTTTTTTGCCTGCCTAGCTGCTACAGCTCTTTTAGCTATTATAACATACTTCCTTTAAATATTATTTCTGTTATGCCTTATCTCCTTTCCTGACATTAATGGTAGAAGGCATATTCTTGCCATACATAAGTGTTCCACAGTGCCTGGCTAGTGCATGGAACATAGTATATGCTGAATAAACATAGGCTGAATCAACAGATAAATGAAAACCTAAACATTTTTCAAGGTTTCTTTCAGTAGACAGGCAAAGAAAAAGGAGCAAAGGTCTTGTGATTATTTTATATTATATTTTAGTATGTTATTTTACATTACGTTATAGGTACCATATCTAAATGCTTGCTATTGACAAGCACTGCACAGCACTCTGCATGCATTATTTTGTTTATCCCTAGAAGAAATCTATTATGTAATAATGTTATTTTCATTTTAGAGATGAACAAATGGAGTCTTAAGCAGAAAGCTCACACAAGTAATAAGTGGCAGCACCTGAATTCAATCCCTCTCAGATTCCAAAGATCACACTCAACAATTATTATTTCTTCCCATCAGCGTTATGATTTAGAGCACGGTTTCTCAGCCACCGGGCTATCAACGTTCTGAGTAGGATAAATATTTGTTGTGGGGGACTGTCCTGCACATCATGGGGTGTTGAGCAGCATCTCTGTCCTCTAGCCACAAGATGCCCATAGTACCCCTCCCTCCACTTCTTCCCAGAGTTATGACAACCGTAAATATCTCCAGGCCTTACCAATATCCTCCGGGGGGGGGGTGGGGGGCAGGGCGGGGGAGATTCGCCTACCATTGAGAATATCCACTTTACAGTTACAACTGTCCCACAGCCCAAAGGTGACTGGGGGGATTTCTAACAGGAAGCAAAAACATATGCTCAAGGAAATGCATGACTCCTGGCTAAGGCACGCACTGGATAATCAAGTCCTGGATAATTGGGAATTCATAATACAGGAGACTGGACGCCAATTTAGAAGAATCACATTGAATTTCTGAAATGAAAAGAAAGCCAATTTTCCAAGCCATTCAGCTCCAGGTTTTCATTGGACCCCGCCTGCCTGCTCATTGTAAGCTCCGCAGCTTCAGTTGATGGTGAAATAGGCTTTTGTCGGAGTCCAGATGAGGGCTCAGCTTGGGGCTGTCACAGCTTTGAGTGGAACACCTGTGGTTTTGAATTCTTCTATGGTCCCCTGCTGCTGAGTGCCATCCTGCTCTGGGTATTTTAAGAGCACAGCTTTGTTTTAAGTAACACCATATTGCAAAGATACTTTGAATCAAACTGGACTTTAAGGCCATCAGTATTTGCTGTAGGGATAAGGCATTTGGGGAGTACTTAGAGCAATTCAGATACAATGTTCAGTGAGTCTAACACATTCCAGAGAAGGGGGCAATGGATTGCCTCTCAAGAGAGATTCTAGCTGGGGGCTGCATTACTCAAGGGACTAGCATTGCATCTGCTCCTAGAACCAGCAAAAGAGGGGCATCAAAAATAAGAGAAAATGTTTTTTAAACATTTAGTATTTGACATTTCTTTAAACTGTCCTATTGTATTAACCTATCATATCACTGTGGAGAAAATAAGAACTCCATCCAGTTTTCCTGCATTTATGCTACAGCTGGTAGAACTGGAAACAGAGCTGAACCCAGAAATTCTAGAGAGAAGCAGCTTATTGGCAGCAATCTGGTGGGTCAGTGGTGCTAGAGGCATGTCTGGAAACCATATTGGAATGTTTGGAGGGTGAAGAATGGAATATTAGATGAGGATTTGATAGAAGATATGGGGAAAAAGCTAACCACCTATATCCCTCACCTAATCCACCCCTCAGTCTTTAAAAGTCCAACAATGGCACAGCCATGAGAAGGGGCACCATGATCTTTCTGGTATTCAGAGTCTCTGATGGTTTTAATTCAGCCCTTCATTCTATTGAGAAATGGTGGTACTCAAATCTTGGCAATATTTGGAACAAAGGAGGTAAATCTTTCAGTATTCTGTACTCCATAGGGTCACATGGTAATGGCCCAGCAGACATTCCAACCTTATAAAGGGAAGAGGCCCTATTGATGCCACTCATTAATGTATCCTCAGCATTCTACAAAGGATCTGGCACATAAAAGTACTTACAAAATTCAATGGGTAGATTCTCAATAAATGGGTACTAGGTGAAAAGAAAAATGAATAAATGAATAAACAATGTAATCAGTATAACTATAGCCATTGTCCAGACTAGTGACATTTTGGTCATTTTTGTTTGTAGATAATTTACCAAGAACATCATACTTCCTCTGAAAAAGAAAAGCCACATTTGATGCCTTGATGGGAGGGGGGAGGTTTGTGGGGAGGTGATTCTCTTATGAACAAGTAATGAGGGCTTGGATTTTTAAAATAGTAAGGAAGTTAGCAAAACATTCAAAAAGAGATCAAGGTCCAAACTGGGTTTTGCATGCAGAATAGTATACCTCAAATGCAAGTTCTGAAATACAAAGACAGAAATCGCTCTCTAATGCCTAGATAACCTACCAGATAAAAACAGTAAGGAAAAATGCCATATAAATACAAGAGAAATTGTGGATAATTCCTTCTCAAAACCTAAATAAAATAAAATAAAATAAAATAAAATAAAATAAAATAAAATAAAGTCTCCAGTTCCAAATGCCTTAAAAACAGAAAACTAATTAGTCTATAAGTACTTCTGAGGATTTAGTTTTATGTGTTTCTTCCTGTTTGAGTACTGGATTTAAAATGCCTGAATTTCTTGTCATTATCTATAATAACAAAAGTGTAATATGCTAATTAGACCAGATGTCCTTCTGGACGACCTTCCAGATGAAGTCAGGGCTGCGAAGGAAGCCTGGGTCCCGGGTGCCAGAGGGAAGTTGGTGCCAGCAGCCGGGGGAAGGAAGGCCTGCTCTTCCATGAATTTCATGCATCGGGCCTCTAGTTATATTGTATTTTAAAGTCAAAATCAGTGATACACTTTTCTCTGCATTTATTATAAGAAGTTGCTTATGAAAAGCAGTGAGTCTTTTAAAATATACAACTTAGAATCATAAAATATTCAAACTCTTATTTCATTTCAACTTCACCATTGGCATGCTATTTCAATGTTCAAGTTACTCAAGTAATGTTATTTTGATTACAACTGGATAGGCATTTTTAAATGTCATGATATTTGAAAGGAAAAAATGACCTAGCAATCATAATATACCATTGTGTTGTATAATTTTTGTTCTGCTATGTTGTATAAGACAAGCGTCCAAGTTTTGACATAAATAAATAAAATGTAAATATTCTATGTAATCTATATTTATTTTTGACATCTACAAGGTTTGTATTGGTAGGTTTAATTTTTGTTTTTATTTTTATGCTTTGACCTAGCCTTTCAGAAATGAAATTCTTCTTTTCATTGCCTTAAATATTTTAAGTAGAGCCAGGTTTAGAAATATATTATTCATAAGAAACACGTCAACTTGCAAAAAAAGGTACTTTGAGATGATTTAAATGCAATATTGTAACCAGCTTCCCAAAGGATTGCAAAAGATAGTTTATATGAAGGCCTGAGATCTTAAATTTCATCTTATTAATAAATTATACCTTTAAAATAAAGGCTAAAGGAATAGTAACCATAGTTTCTCCAAGGATTTGAAATCATATTCCTCTCAGTAATATATATTTCAAAAGAGTTAAAGAAGTTGGTCTTCCTTTTTATTTCTACATTAGATCAATGAGCATGTTCAAAGTCATCAGTTATTTTTTTACCCTGTTTCTTATGAATTTCTCTCTTAATTTTTACCATTCTCAAGTAATGAACTGTTAAACTGAATTCTTATAAACATTAATTCTTCTTCCTTTATGGATGTATGTTAATATATAACCTTTGGGCAATATGTTGATTATATACCTATGTAAATACAGATGGTTTATAGCATAATCACTTATTTTTACTAACATAAAATAATTCTCAAAAACATTTGGAATTTATTTTTTTGAAAAAAAGTGATTTTCAAGTGTTTTGGACTAAATCTTCAGACTAACATTTTTGTTATAAAATTTATATTTTTATCACCTTTCAAAACATATCTACATTAAAAAAACACACACATCATTATGTCAAGGGAAGAATTTTGGGAATGACCTCACCTACATTCTGAAAACATTGTATGTTTCAGTGTTTGAGGAATTGCTGGGGAGGGGAGGGTCTCTGTACAGTTTGTGGATATCAAGAGTTCTAAAATCAATTTCTAGTTTTTCTACCAACTAGTAACTAATAATTTCCTGTTTTCAATTTGTAAGTGAAAATCATTGGACTATATTACATGACCTGTTTTTTAGTTAGTGATAATTCAAGAAAAAATATTTACATTATATATTTCCATTTATCATGGGAATAGCCTTATTTTATTCCTTGCAGAGAATGTAAATTCTCAAACAAGTTTCTTAGTTTATCAAAGAGAAAAGTTTAAGTAAAAAATTATCATGCTTTAGCTGATAGATGCCTGAGTATTTGAGAAGTAGAGTACACATAGCCTTATAATTTTTATCATAAAAATTAACCAAGAATTAGCTGGACTGTATGTGGTTCTACAATTTAGAATGTTCAAGAGAATTGATCAATTACAAGGAAATTTTCAGTTGAAATATCTACATTACTAAATTTTATAGAGCAAAATTTTTCTCTTTTCAGGAGTCACTGTTTTGACTTTGTATTCATATAAAAATGTATACTTGTCAATCAATTCTATAATCCATTTAAAAAGTTTGTGCACCTTAATTGTTGAGAGAATTTACTCATATGTAAAATTGAAATTTGGGGACACATTTATGACCCTTGAATTATTAATGCTGTCATTTGTTTCTTACTCAAAGCACCTTTGGGGCCAGAGCTTAGCCACAGCAACTCTAAACTGAATTGTATAGGTATTTCTCACTGAGCATAAGTCTTTGACTAAAACCATACTTATATCAATGTTTTCATATATGAATAGGAGAATGTTTTCATATGCTTAAAAACTTGGCTTATGACTCAGCATTCATAGAACCTAATACTCACATCCTGTCCTCATGAATGAAACCAGCAAGCTGATTTCCAATAAAAATCGTCCGTTCCTTCGGAGTCCCTCTTTATTTCCTTCAGGCTCTGAAGTCTCAGAGGCTCATTCAAAACATTATTTTTTTTTACTTTATTCTCCCTAGTTAGTTTAAGTGAACCTGTTCAAAGCAATCATTTAAAGGCTAAGAAGAATTTTCTTGTCTCTGAGAGCTTGGGACCTGCCAGTACTAATGAGGGTGATGAAAGAGACATGCCAAAAGTTTAGGTCAAAGATAAGTGAAGGATTGTTACTTGGCTTTTTTCTGTGAAATTAGAAAAGAAGTTGGCCTGGAACTAGGTTTATGTAACTCGTGCTCAACTAGTACTACTTTTGGACTATTTTGCTGTTTGTGATTACCGTTTGGATTACCTTTTTATGGTGGGTAAGATTAGTAAAATAAACAATTACCAAGACAATTTCAGCTTCCAAGGGTTCCATTGCTTTTGATATTGTCGCTGGGGGTGAGGCTGCAGTCTGTGTCTTTCTTTTGGCCTTTTGTGTCTGAAGATTGGTGAAGTAGTTGACAGCTGCAAACTCAATAAGAGCAGAGAAGACAAAAGCAAAGCACACAGCTATGAACCAGTCCATGGCGGTTGCATAGGACACTTTCGGCAAGGAGTGCCGGGCACTGATGCTTAAAGTGGTCATGGTCAAAACAGTGGTGATCCCTGAAATGAAAAAAATAAGAAATGCAGTATTAGCATTTATAATCCAATAAAAAGATGAAATGAGAACATGTTGTTGGCGAGGATTAAACACTCTCCAAATGTAATTTTTGTTATTGTTTCATTGCTTTATAATTGTTCACAATTATTATGATAGGTATTATCATTTTTGTATCCGTTCATACCTAGTGCAGTGGCCTGTACATTATAATAACTCAAAACATATTTTTTGAATTGATTTAGCTTAACTGTTACAAAATTTAAGTCATGAAAAATTTTAGTTGTTTACTTCTTTATAAAACTTAAAGCATATTATCACTAAAGTAATAAAACCTTGAACTTCTGGTCAATTTTAATAGCTGATAATATCTTTGATCATATTTTAAAACTCTGTCTGGTGTCTATACTAATAAAAGGGTAATATGCTAATTAGACCAGATGTCTTCCAGACATCCTTATAGACGTTCTTCCGGACAAAGCCACGGTGGTGGGGGCCAACGCAGAGGCAGTTAGGGGTGATCAGGCTGGCAGGGGAGAGCAGTTAGGGGCAATCAGGCAGGCAGGCAGAGAGGTTAGGGGGCAATCAGGCAGGCAGGCAGAGTGGTTAGGGGCGATCAGGCAGTGAGGCAGATGAACGGTTAGGAGCCAATGGTCCTGGATTTAGAGAGGAATGTCTGACTGCTGGTTTAGGCCCAATCCCTTATCCCCCGAGGGGTCCCAGATTGGAGAGGGTGCAGGCCGGGCTAAGGGACAACCCCCCCCCCCCCGGGCATGAATTTTGTGCACCGGGCCTCTAGTGAATAATAATCATAAATTGGGTTTCTCAAGTTTTTTAATATTTCTAGCTTGATTTTAAAGTAAAGTACTTTCTCACAAGAAAATAATTTTGTTATTCATCTGCCAGCAGCTTTCTGTCTTGAATTCTGAGTTGGGGAATTTATATAATTTTAATATGGTCAACATTGTAATATAGCTATTCTTTTATAATTTGTATAAAGAGATCTATTTTAATATAGTAAATTAAAAAGTCAAAATTCATCTGATATTTCAGTTCAACTTTGGTCTTCCTTAGGAACTGCCAAATTGGTAATCATAACAATTCATAAAAGGTTAATAATGTTAGTGCTGATATTTTCTGTTATATCTCATTTTACTTTCTTTTATCAAAACTAGTGGTGGTTCTATTCATCATAAATAGGACTAAATATTTAGGTTGAAATATGGGAAATTAGTAATACTTAACTATTTTTAGACATAGAAAAAGAGCAATTTTTTATGGTTCAACCTAATAAAAGTGAGATACAATGTATATGATATAGGTTCAATAACTTAGCCCTTTTTATGGATTTACATGTAGGTTTTAACTTTAAGCACTCTCTTGGTTATGAAAAATAAAGATTTTTTTAAAACCCTACTAAGTAGAACATATGAAAGTCACAGGAAACCAGCCAGAATTCTCACTGAGACAAATTTTTTGTTGATTCATCACACAGCTTGTAATAAGATAAGGGTCATTTTACCTGATACATGTGTCTGAATGAGATACGCGTCTATTTCCTTTGTGGACTGAAAAAGTGCACTGGTGTGAATATTACCCTAAAATACCCAAGGCATGAGAGCTGGAGGATGAATGGAAATAGAGTCCAAAGAGTGAAGCATACCAAAGACAGTTCTGGCGGGAACAGACTCCTTATTAATCCAGAAAGACACCTGGGAAAGAATGACGGTCATAATGCAAGGTGTATATATCTGAATCATGAAGTAGCCCATCTTCCTTTGCAAATGGAAATTAACTGTCATTATTACGTATTCACCTGTTGGAAGACACATACATCAGTATTATTGCTGTTGATAGTGTGTAAAAAGAATACAGCTGGGAATAAACCTCGCAGGTTTTTTAATTAACATGGACCAGAAGAAAATAAGCAAAGGCATATTTTAATGGATGGCAAATGCATTAATCATCAGATGATAGATACATCCGCTCACTGTTTTCAGTGGGGTTCTTTGTGTCATTGGCATCCAAAACTCTTCATTTCAAGGATATACACATCTTTACATGCACATGGTTGCAAAATCAATTTTAAAGAAAACTACTCATCACTTCAAAACATCAAGCTTATCTGAGGATGGCTAATGCAAAGGAAGAAGAAATAGATATTTTGAAGATGCCCCTGGAGTCACTTTGCATCCATGCATTGGTCAAATTCTCACCTGTGTTAGATTTAATCGTCTCACTCGATGCTGTTTGTCCAATCAGATCATACTGGAGGAGGCTCGAAGATTCTTCTGGAACTTCAACTGAGTAAAGTGGTCCTTTTTTCCATGTGTATATGATTTCACTTTTGGGGTAGGCATCTGCATTTTTTAAACAAATTAAACATAATAGTGAATCTGACTAGTAGTGGGTTTTTCTTTCAAAGCAAATTTTGTTCGTATGAAAAGGAAATACAGACATGACCTTTCTTTACTGCTTTTCTTTAATCTGAGTAACTGAAATCTCTGACGGTGACAGATATGATTAAGTAAGTATATTCCAGGAATCACACTTTGAATGTCATAGTTATATTTCTCTTTTGCTTTCCTGTCTCTGACTAAAACCAAATAATTGCATATTTTAATGCAGTTTTTGACTCTTAGAAGCATTTTGTAACTTACAACTCCCAAACTTGAGTGGGCAAGCATGCCCATCCATTGGAAAGTTAACCAGCCTCATAGGACAGTCAGCATTGATGGTAAGCCTAGGAACATTGAAGTGAAAGGTTCTGAGTTAGTATGATGGACACATGAGTTGGGCAGAGGCAGTAGAATTGGAAAAAAACCTTACCTCATGGTGTAGAGAATGGTTCCATTCTGCATTATTCTGAAGAGTTTATTAGGAGTTGTCATATTGTGAGCAATTGATTTTTTGCCATTCCTGAAAAAAGTGTCAGGTGTCCAGATTTTACTGACCATCAAGTTATTCAAACTCAGAATCTCAGTTGGCCCTCTAAACTTCAACCTCTCATCAGTCCAAGTCTGCCGGAAGAAAACATCCATGGTATACTCCTAAGAGAAAATAAGATATTCATGCAGGCTGGGCAGATGGTTTATTAGAATAGTTTATTCACCAGCTTATCTATCCAATCCTAAAACTTAAGGAACAAAGCAACTTTTTATGGCAATAGCCTATCAGGAAAGTTAAAATTTTAGTGAATTGTTATTTTTCTCCAAGTTTGTATTATCATAAAAGATAGTGCTGTGCTGAGCAAATTTCCCTCCTTAACGTTGACCATCCTCAACATACTTCGGTTTCTGTCACCCACCTCTTCACTATCAACTTTTCAATACCTCCATCCTTAATTTAGAAGAAAAATATGAAAAGATACACTCTAGGTTTTGTGCTGCCCTCCTTACCATCAGTTAGGCTAACCATTTCCCTTAGCAATTCATTCACCTTCAAATGTGTCTCCGAGCATCATGATAACATTTAGTTCCAAGGATAAAATTTACTTGATGAGCAGGCTCTTACTGCACATCATAATTATTTTATATGTTTTCAGAGAACATAAAAGCAAATGTTACCAAGAATAATCAGAAAGAATATTACTCAAGTATGCACAATAATAATTATGAGTTTTAATGTGTGGCTTTTATTAAATAACATTAAGATACTAAGAATTATGATAAGGGTTATTGAAAAAGTCAATGATAAATAACAATGTAATTATATAAAAATATTGACAATAATTGCTTTGCTTACTTTGTGTTCTTTTTCTAGACCTATTACTACAAATGGTGATTATATTTTAATATCTAACTTGACACAATAGATTTATATAATAATGATTCAGGCTATAACAAGGCTCTATTGTACAAAAAGAAAGGAGACAAATGCAAAAAGTTCCAAGTATCCCCAGATATCAAATAATACAGTAGAATATGGTTGTGCTTATTTATACATAGGTGACTCAGTACTCAAATGAAAAATATGGTAGTGAAATAATTGAAGATTCTGATCTTAAGACATTTGCCTCTAAAATAAAGTACCTATATCCTCATCATTCTTATTTTCTTTCTTTTAACTTTTTCCTCTTTTATTTCTGCCTTTTTCTTCCTTTCTTTTCTTCTTTTTTCTTTTCTTGTCAACTCAAAAACCAGACCATGAAAAAGTCTCTAACAACTGTTTATCTAAAATTATATTTCCCTAATAAAATGCAATGAGGCACTTCTTTACAAAGTTATGCTCATTTCAGTTTTAGTACTTATATTTTACTTTTAAAAGGAAATTCTACCTAAGAACTATGACAGCATATTATAATCTACTTTGTTCTAGGAGGCTAGGTCAGGTTTTCATTGCCACTTACTATAAATATCCTTTGATGAATACTGCCATCTGTACCTGGAGCAGAGGCCCCAGAACACCTACTGGTCTATTCACTACATAAAAGGTGGACAGCATTGGCCTTTCCAAGTGACTCCCTTCACTCTTTTAATTAAATATACTAGAAATGATGTGCTACAAAAAAAATCTATGTTTTAACTTTCATGGATAGTCTTGATATACTCTGACATGGTACCTTAGTTGGTTTTTCGTTTTGCTACTCCAAACATTTACTAAGACTTCATAAAGATGTGAAAGATCTTCTCTTTGTAGGGAAGAATCAGCACATGACATGTGGATGGAAGAGGGGAGAGGATGTCCAATTATAAAATCCCTCAGATTAAAGTGCTCAAGCAGAGCCCTTGGTGAAGGAGGTTAAGCCAGGAATCTGCTCTAATGGCCATGCCCTCCCAGCATGAGTTCACATAGTGCATTATGGTGCTTGGTAACTGCCCGTTATCATTAGTTCTGGGTCCTGGCCCTTGCTCCCCCTAAGTCAAGTTGTCCTCCTCACTCAGAACTCACTCACCATCTCCACATCGGACACGGGCCCAAAACTGGTCACGTAAATGTCTGTTTTGACTTCAGTGACAGCACCTGAAATTAGCCCAGAAGGATGGGGGCAGTTATCACCAGGGAAGTTGAAGGATCTGAACTTAATGACTCTACAGCAAAGCTGCTTCTCACAGCTGGAATCTCCAACCCATCCTAAAGTCCCAGTAGTGGGGTCCTTGAATTTTTCAACTCTAAAAATTCATACCAGTTGCCTTATTTTGAATTTAATCTGGTCAATTTGAGGAATTTAAGGAAAAGAAAAGAACTAGGGGAGAACTCTAAAAAAAAAAAAACAACAACAATAACTGATAGATTTAATGGGACAAATGCTATGAAAAAAGTGTTTCACATGGACAATCTCATTCAACACTTACACAACTCTATCAGGTAAGCACTGTTCATACACTCACACTACAGTTGAGGAAACTGAGGCTGAAAGAGTTCAAATAACTCACATGTAAGATCTCTAACTGGAGAGGGGCAGATAGTGGATGGGAATACACACATGGCCTCTCTCCAGGACCCCTGCCTTGGAATGGCAGTAAGGGGGAAGGAGTACAGATGCTTGGTCTACTAAAGGATATTGCCTCTCACCTCCAAATCCCGGCCGTAGCCGATTGTCATAGCCTTCAAGCAAGTTGTCCAGGATGCGACTGATGTTCTTGGAGTAGGCGTTTCCTTCATCTTCAAAGTTCCCTTGGACATTTTCTACCCTGTGAGTAGACAGTCAATGATCCTCACTCCCAGCCTCAGAGAATATGTGCTGCTCAATCACCTGTGTCTTCCCCACCACGGCCAATGCCACACCGCCCAGGCTTCTTTCATGGTTTGGTATAGAAGCCACCCAATAGGTGTGTGTTTCTCCTTTCCTCTGAACTAAAAGGAAAAAATCAGGAAAAAGATTTTACTCACCATAAAATAATGTACAGCCAGGGCAGAGGTGACGCCATTCTGCAGTGCCCTGAAATGCCCACTTCGCCTTCCTCCTGGTTTGTCCTCCCCAGCAACCAGCTCCCCTTTGCCAATCAACTAGAGCAACCTTCTGGACCCCCTCATGTCTCTTTTCCTTGTTTGCATCCAGCCAGTAATCCAGTAGATGCTGAGGTTGCCAGACAAGTTTCGAGGGGGTCCCCCTTGTTCTTTTTTCACGTGGAACACGGTGGTGTGTATTCTCAGACTACGTTCTGATGGACACCCAGCCTCCTCCGCCTGACTGGTTTGGGAAATGAGCGTCGGCAGGGACAGGACAGTGCATGGTTGGAGAGCAGTGACAATAATCGAATAAGGCATTAGGGGAGATTGGAAGGAAGAAGCCACTGCTAGTTTTGGCAGGGAGCTAGCAGAGCCCTGTGAGAAAATCTGGAAAGCAGTGGCATCTTGCTGATTGAGATTATGTTCCAATGGGCTTAGCATTTATTATTTCTATGGTTCACAGAAGGATTCCTACACAGCTCTTACTGCTTAAAAAGTCTAGTGATATTGGGATCCTCTTAGGTTCTCTTTCTGATTTCATCAGCTTTCTTGCGTCATACACACCTCTCATGTGTTTAAAAATTGTCCTTGATTGTTCATTGAAAAAAACTTATAACCCAGCAGAACAAATCCTGGCCATCTTGCTGTTGGGATAGTGTTTTTATTTATTTATTTATTTATTTATTTATTTATTTGTTTGTTTGTTTTGTTTTGTGTATGTACTTTGCTGATCTTTCCTGTTAAAGGTGTGTCATCTCAAGCTAAGATATATAAATAGATCCTACCATTATCTTTAGAAACCTGGCCAGCTTCATGAATGGTGCCTGTAAGAGACAATGTCTGGAAATAGCTGAGTAAGATTCCCCAGGTAGAAATGCTGTAAGAATAAAGCATCGGTAGACAGGGTTAATGATGATGTTGCTGGTACTGTTTTACTGGGCTTGCCACAGGTGTTTGAACCCAAGAAATAGCACTTTTACCAGTCTGGTAGGAGCATGATGGAGTAAAAGAAGTCTCTTTAAGCCTTAAAATTTTCATCTTTAAAGTAAAAAGTAATCACAATAAAGGAAAACATTATATATTACACATTGATTATTATATATTAATTTTATATATTAATATGTAGGTATTAATTCAGAAACATAAGAATAAGAGGAAAATATGTCACCTCACCATCCTCCTACCAAATCAAATTCACTCACTATCCACCTAATTTACCCGAGTCTGTACCTTCAGACCTAAATTCTATTAAGGCAATGGCAACTATTGCATACATGTAACACAATCTTAGAGTCATTTATGAAGACATAAGTCATTTGAAGAGCATTTCAAGACATTATCTATAACCAAAAAGAAACAACAGAAACAGGAAGGATGCAAGATTTTCTATGAATAGTTTTTAAATTAAATTTATTGGGGTGACATTGGTTAATAAGATTATATAAAGTGGATATTTCTGAGATTCATGACCTGTATATTGCATTGTGTGCCCACTTCGAAAGTCAAATCATCTTCCGTCACCATGTGTTGTGCCCTCTTTACTCTTTACTACCCCCACCCCTCCCTCTGGTAACCACCGTACTGCTGTGTCTATGAGCTTCAGTTTCATATCTCACATATGAGTGAAATCATGTGGTTCTTAGCTTTATCTGACTAATTTATTTTGCTTACATGATATTCTCAAGGTTCATTCGTGCATGGGTAGGATCCCTAGGCCTGGCCAGTGGTCAGAGCCAATCAGGGCCGGACCGATTGGGGCCTGCTGGCCGGGGGGAGGGATGGGGCACAGGAGGTTGGCCGCCAGCCCCCAAGGAGGGAGCCGGCCCTTGGCCCCACTGGGAATGGGGCCGTATCCGCCACCATCCACCTGTGGTTCCGCATCCCAGTCTGGGCCCAAAGGCCCCCGAGAGGTTGGGAGAGGAGGCGATGATCGCTGGGCCAGGTGTGGAAAGGGGCAGCTTCTGCATTGAGTGTCTGCCCCCTGGTGGTCAGTGCATGTAATAGTGACTGGTCGACTGGTTGTTCTGGTTGTTCCAGTCATTCCAGTTGTTCCAATCATTCAGTCTTAATGGTCACTTAGGCTTTTATATATATAGGTATATATATAATCTCACATCTTCTTTATCAAGTCCTCTATCAAAAGATACTTCATTTGTTTCCATGTCTTGGCCACTGTGAATAGTGCTATAATGAACAGAGGAATGCATATTCTTTGCAAAGAAATCTTTTCAAAATTTTTAAGTAGATACCTAGAAGAGGGGTTGCTAGGTAATATGGTAATTCTATTCTTAATTTTTTGAGGAACCACCAGATTGTTTCCCATAGTAGCTGTACCAGTTTACATTCCCACCAGCAGTGAATAAGTGTTCCTTTTTCTCCACAACCTCTTGTCTTATTGATAATAATCATTCTAACAAGTATGAGGTGGTATCTCACTGTAATTTTGATTTGCAAATTTTAATAACTAGTGAAGTTGAGTATATTTTCATATCTGTTGGCCATTGGTATGCCTTCTTGAGAGAGGAGTGTGTTCAGGTCCCCTGCCAATTTTTTTCATTGAATTTTTTGTTTGTTTCATGTTGAGTTGTATGAGTTCTTTATAGATTTGGGACATTAACCCCTTGTCAGAGCTGTTTTTTGCAAATATTTTCTCCCATTAGGTTGGTTGCCTTTTTGTTTTGTTAGCAGTTTCTTTTGCTGTTCAGAATATTTTTAGTTTGATATAGTCCCATTTATTTATATTTGCCTTAACTTTCCTTGCTTTTGGAAATTCATAAAATCTTCTCTGAGACCAGGGTCCATAAGTTTAGTATCTATGTTTTATTCTATGTAATTTATTGTTTCAGATCTTATATTTAGGTCTTTGATCCATTTTGTATTAATTTTTGTACATTGGGGACAAACTGTAATCTAGTTTCATTCATTTACATGTGGCTTGCCAATTCTCCAAGCATCACTATAATCATTATCATCATCATCATTTTTAGCCAAATCAAATCTTTTCTCTCCAACACTAGAAATGGAGTTAAAAAAAATTAGAGTTTGGTCTCTGTATGAATTAAGGCTGCTGGTTGTTGTGGATGGCCTGTTTTGCCAAGTTCATGCAACATGAGGAATAGCTGTAGAGAGATAAAAAACAGAAATGCAGCATTTGTACAGGATGAAGCAGAGACATATCACTAACCCCCCTCCCCCCAAAAAAACACAACCCAACAAACAAACAAACACCTTGAGCTAGCAGCTGCCTCTATTTCTGACGGCCTCCCTGATTCTGTTCCTTCATAGTAGAGGTCTCATTTCTGCCCTGCAGTTCCTCCCTAAAGCACTGCGTCCTCCTTATACATCCCTCTTCTTTTTCGCTCCAGATAAGTGAGTTAGTGTCACTAGCTCCTAAAAGGAGCCACTTAATTCAAGAGACTGTATCCTGAACTTAAAAGCAAAACTTCAGGCTATGAAGACAGTTTGACTCCTGGTTACACTGCATGACTGACTGCAGAGCCCACCTAGGGAAGGTTGAATCCTGAGTGTATTCCCTGGGCTTTCTAGAAAGGCTCGAACATCGCATCTACTTGATCTCGCTGTCTAATGAATCACAGCTCCAAGAGTGGAAAGCATTTTAGTAGCCTGCATGAACTCTTTCCGGCCACTAGGGGACCACTGAGTATCATCTTCCAGCAGCAGTGCCACCCACGTCCCAGAATCTGTTTGCCTATTTATCAGGTGCTTGGAGTACAGGACAGGGGATGGAATTTTGGGTCCAAGCCCAGTGATGAGCTCTGGGGAAATGCTGTAGAAGAGCAAGCAGAATGGATGTCTATTAACATGAATTCTGTCGGACTTGGGATAAGATATAAATCCCAAACCTACTGCCATGTGAAGGGATATTCTCAAAGCACATGATTCAAATAAACGTTTTGAAACTGTCATGAAAAGGGCAGAGGCCTTCATGAGAATAATGGTATCCTTCATATTATCATGTTACATGACTTAATGGTTCCTCTCAGGATAAAACATCAAGAGCATTGCTATTTATATAGAAGTGATTTAACCTCTGAGAGAAAAAAATAAGCGGTACTGGGGGGCTCTTCAGAGAAGAGGTTAATAGGTGTTTGATGCCTATTTGAGCTAAAGACTCATCAGTGACTAATGATGTTGCACACACACACACAACAAAACAAAACAAAACAAAAAATCACAACCCCCCCCGCAAAAAACCACACACACACACACAAACACACACACACACACACACACACACACACAAAAGAAACTGGCAAAGCTCTGTAACAAAACCTGACCATCAAAGAAACAATTAATTATTTTACAGTAGACTTGTAACAGGCTTTGTGCAGGGAGCATGCCAGGAGTGGAGTATCTAAGATGTCAGAATTAAAAGAGCCGTCCAGCTCTGTGGACTTGCTGTGAGCTCGTTGTTGCTGCTGCCTGTTTGGTTATTACGGCGCTCTATCAGTAAGAGATGTTAGATGTAAACCTAGAAAACCCAGCTTGCAACGGCATAAACAAAACGGTTTACTCTTCTCACAGAAAAGGATGGAGCAGGCAGATCCTGGCTTCGGCAGCTAAGCGGCCACAGCGCTGACATGGCTGGATTTCAGGTCACCCTCCTTGTGGTTCAGGGAGGCCACCTCAGTCTCAGTCATCCTGTCTGCATCCCACAGAGAAAGGGAAAGGACTGAGTCACGTGGCTATCTCTCTCAACACAGAGGAGTTTACGAGGTTGTAAAATATCCCTTGCTCTCTGAATTAGGGAATGAATATACACAGATACATGTCCAGGTGAATCCTACAAAAATCTTTTGACACTTGCTATAGAAAGCTAGGAAATTGGGCTAATTTCAGTAGTAAGGAATCTTTTTTTCTTTTTTTGTTTGTCTGTTTGTTTTTTGTCTGTTTGTTTTAATCCTTTATACTATAGGTGGGTAAGAAGGATGAATGATAAATTGGGCAGCTAAGAGGTCTGTCACAGGCAGGGAATTCCCTCTTGGTAGATTTATTTCAACAAGATATGCCTTACTCCTGCTTGGAGGCTTAGAGGGTAGAGTGCAGGCCACATTTCTGTTACTACTGGCACACTCAGCTTTTAGCTAGCCAAAATCCCCAGAAATGTGTGCCAAAGCCTGTGAGAATTGTGAGAAATATTTTCTCAATATATATTTTGAATTATAATCTTTTTAAATATCTCTATATAAAAAACCCTAAGCGACCATTATGACCGAACGACTGGAATGACTGGAACTACCAGTTGACCAGTAGCTATGACGTGCACTGACCACTAGGAGGCAGATGTTCAACACAGGATTTGCCCCCTGGTGGTCAGTGCACTCCCACAGCCAACCTCCTGTGGCCCCTACGCTGGCCGGGCAACCTCCCATTGCCCCTCCCCCCAGCCGGCTGGGCCCCTGATAGGCCTCAATCGCCAGCCAGGCTGAGAGACCCCACCTGTACATGAATTCGTGCACTGGGCCTCTAGTTTTTAAAATAATCAGCTAAATTCATTGTCATCTAATATGGATAATCTAGCCACTATACACACAAGGACTGATAGAGGGATTTGACATTCAATTAAAGCATGTAGGCCATCAGAGGCCTAGATAGTGGAATCACATTAGTGTTGTTCCTCTCAGAGTCACTCTTCTTGGGTTACATCTCTAATTTATAAACTGAGTTTTTAAGTTTTCTACACAAAAGAATGAAAAGGCATTATATCTAGTACATTAGTTAGTATCCATTATATTAAGTCCCACCTGGGAAATTTCTTATAAAATTACATGATAGAAAAATCTCTGTGTTGATGAAAAATGGACATTTTTTTTTATTTCTACAAGCTGTGTAACTGTGCATGTTTCTCCTTTGGATTTTTTGGAAGCTAGAAATTCAAAGTCAGAACTGAATTCTAGCTGATTTTGCTTGTGTTTGTCTTCTCTTTTTAATAGCAATAAGAAAGAAGCAAAAGGGAGGCCAGACATGGAAAGCATAGCTATTTGGGCAGCTTCACCAGGAAGCTCTGGTTTCACCCTCCCCAGGGAATCACTGGTCCATTCCCTGCAAATAATTGGGGGAAGGGGTCCAACAACAGGGGAGTGGGCACATGCACAGTGAATCAGGGTGACAAAGGGAAAGTGCTTGTCAGTCAAGCCTGGGGAACCATGGATTGCTTAGGGTAGCACAGGGCCATAGCAAGCCCGTGAAAATTTGGGAATATGTAATCCCATAGACAAAGGAGTTCTCTCTCTCTCTCTCTCTCTCTCTCTCTCTCAGTTCTCTGGTTCCTTTGACTTTGCTCTTGCCCATGTTCTCTCCATGGTCATGTGGACATGCAGACTCTACACACAATGGACTAATGGACTCCAGCTGGGAACACAAACTAAGCTAGGCTGATGCTGGATTAGACTGTGTTCCAACATGAAACAGAAACTCTGGACACTGGCTTTGAACTAAACTCTGGGGAAAGAAAAATGGGCCTTCTTCCTTGGTGGGTCAAAGGGAAATGGGACCTTGGAAACTAAGGGCTGCCATTCCACAGAAATAAAGCTTTCTACAATATCTCAGACTTCCGTGGGAGTCTCAGAAAATTCTATTTCTCTGGATATCACAAAAAGCCCACTCCCACCAGCAACCAGCGGGGTGGGGACCTCTCCCCACTGTTCACAAGTTGTTCCAGCGCCATTTGTTGAAGACACTATCTTTGCTCCATTGAATTGCCTTTGGTCCTTTGTCATATATCAGTTGGTTTTATTTATGGGAGTCTATTCTGGGTTCTATTTTGTTCTATCGATCTGTTTCTCCATTCTTTCACCAATCGCACACTGTCTTGATTAGTTTTATAGTAAGTTGTGAAGTCAGGTATCATCAGTCTTCCAACTTTGTTCTTCTCCTTCAGTATTGTATTGGATATTATGGATGTTTTGACTCTCCATATAAACTTTAGAATCAGTTTGTCAATATCCATAAATAGCGTGGGAGGATTTTTATATGGATTGCATTGAATCTATAGATCAATTTAGGAAGAACTGACATCTTGACAGTAGGTATTTAATTTTGAAGAGCTTTTCCAAGTACAGAAATGTATAAAGAGCAGTTACCCTGCATTCTGTTACCTAGCACAAGAATCATAAACATAACCATGATTTTTTTCTATTTCAGTAAAATATTTTAGATATAGAAAATTTCACATCAAGTTTAAATTCTGTTTGTTTTCTTCTATATTCCTTTTTACTCACATGAGAGAGTAAACTAAGATCTTAAATATGTTATATGCCTTTAAAGTTTTTGTATTTCTACGTGTGTATGTACAGTAGATAATTTTTTCTTTTTCTTTTGTTTTTTTTTGCTTTTTATTTATTTTTTTCTTTATTGATTAAGGTATTACATATGTATACTTATCCCCCCACTGCGCCCCCCCACACACACTCATGCCCTCACCCCCCTGGTGTCTGTGTCCATTGGTTAGGCTTATATGCATGCATACAAGCCCTTTGGTTGACCTCTCCCCCTTGCCCCCACCCTCCCCTACCTTCCCTCTGAGGTTTGACGGTATGATCAATGCTTCTCTGTCTCTGGATCTGTTTTTGTTCATCAGTTTATGTTGTTCATATAATCCACAAATGAGTGAGATCATGTGATAGTTATCTTTCTCTGACTGGCTTATTTCGCTTAGCATAGTACTCTCCAGTTCCATCATACTGTTGCAAATGGTAAGAATTCCTTCTTTTTTACCACAGCGTTTTATTCCATTGTTTTAATTTTGTGTTTTTATTTACAAAAATGTTATTATTCTATATCAATCTGTCATTTGCTTTCTTTCACTAATATTGTTTTCTAGAATTGCTGTATATACCACAATTTAATTCTGTATTTGAGTTGTAGATAAACATTTGGGATGGATTGTTTCTGATTCTTTAGATTAAAAATAATGTTAAAATGCATATTCTTTTATATGTCTCTTTTATATATGTGTGTATACCCTTGAAGGATTTTATCCTTGTGCATTTTCACTTTTACTAGGTATTGCAAAATTATTTTCAAAAGTGGTTTTACTAATACATCAATTCATCAGCACTTTTATATAAAAATTCTTGTCTCCTTTGTATCAGATCTTGATATTATCACATTTATTTTATTTTATTCTATTTTTTGCTAATCTGTGTTTGAAGTAATATCTCATTGTGGTTTTAATTTGCATATCTTTACTATTGATATAGTTGAATTACCTATTTATAGCCCTTATTCATTTTTATACTTAATCATTTATCTTTTTCATATTAATTTATGGTGCAAGTGTGTAATAGTCAGTATTTTCCTCACTGATTTGTAACATCCCCTCTATCTATAATAATAAAAGCATAATATGCTAATTAAACCAGACAGCCAAACAACCTTCCAGAGGAAGCCGGGGCTGCGAGGGCCGAGCCCCTTGCACAAATTTCGTGCATCGGGCCTCTAGTATTATCATAATTTTCCATTTTTGCTGGAAAATGTATTTGGGTTCTCAATTCTGTTTCACTGGCTTCTTTGCTTACGTGCACACCATTGATTTTAGTACTCTGTGTAATAGATGTTATGGCATGCCTCTTTCTTTAAGTCTTTTTTTTTTTTTTAAGAATGAAGGACTTATCTCTTTACTTGCTGGGCGTGCTGGGGGACCTTTTGCATATTCCCTCAGCTGAAGGGTTTTGCCTCTAAAGATCTTTTGGGGAGCAGGCAACATTCAATAGCATGGTTACAAATATATAACTAACCCCCTCATCAGAACTTGAGACAAATGTATAGGACTGTCTCCACAGCTTCCATGAGGTTGGCTGGACTATTGGTAAGATGGCAAATTCTCTAGCCCAACCTCTTCTTTTCCACAGGCGCTGATCCCAAGAGTATTTCCTCATAAACTGCCGGCCTGCTCCCTGGTCTCAGAATCCTCTGTGTCAGGAATGCAGCCTGTGATCAATGTAATCTTCATTGGCAACCTGCTAGTTGTGGCCTCTTGCACAAACTTTTCAATATATATGCATTTTTATAATTTATATTTCTAAGTGGCAAACTACCTGTTCTTTAGAAGATCTGTAGGTGTGGCCCAATAGGCAATTAGGCTATCTGTAATTTCAAAAACATCACTAAAGAGTGTTTTGAAATAACATATTCTAAATATATATATATATAAAATGCATTTTTTTCCCAAAATTTCAACAAGCCTATAGAGCTAGTATGTACTAGACTTTACATGTGAGTCCAGAGACTCAGTGGAAACAGCTTGATACTGTCACTGTGGAGCTTCATTATCTACCTTTTGATTTCTCTTTTAACCACTATGCTATTATTCTTTCTTTTGATCTTCACGTATTTGAAATGCTTTGGTTAAAATGTTCCTTTTCCTGTATTCAGTAATTTGGTTAGCAAATAGACAGTGGTCAGATAATGAAGTGTATTATTTTTTAAGGGGAAAAACAACAAGAAAAAAGCATCTGTTTCAAGGGAAAACATCGAAAGGAAGCAATGACCATGCTGCAATTAGGTTATTAATAGGAAGAGGCAGAGGAACAGAAGCAGTAGGAATTTCATTTCTGGAGAACTCAAAGGCTCAGTTTTATTCCAGTTATCAATGGATTCTCTATTTTGCTTCATTTGTAATCACCTATTTTAGATCCCTCTTATTCCATGTTTGCTTGGGAAATATTTGGAAATATTTTTTAATATATATTTTATTGATTTCAGAGAGAGGAAGGGAGAGGGAGAGAGAGAAACATCCATGATAAGAAAGAATCATTGTGCCCTAGCTGGTTTGGCTCAGTGGATAGAGCATCAGCCTGTGGACTCAAGGGTCCCAGGTTTGATTCTGGTCAAGGGCATGTACCTTGGTTGCAGGCACATACTCAGTAGGGAGTGTGCAGGAGACAGCTGATCGATGTTTCCTTCTCATCGATGTTTCTAACTCTCTATCTCTCTCCCTTCCTCTCTGTAAAAAATCAATAAAATATATATTTTTTAAAAAAGAGAGAATCATTGATCAGTTGCCTCCTGCACTCCCCACACTGGGGATGAAGCCGCAACCTGGGCATGTGCCCTGACCAGGAATTGAACCATGACCTCCTGGTTCAAAATTCCATGTTCAACCATTGAGCCACACCGACTGGGCTTGAAATGTTAACTTATGTTTTATTTTTCCCCCTTCGTTTCCCTTCAGGCAGGTGGCAAATTCTGTCCTTCCTTGCCTCAGGAGAGTTTCTAGAAGGGCAAGGAGCCATGAATACATTTTAGTTCCTAGATTTTGCTTCAAGAAAGCAAAGTGGTAGGCATAAACAAGGTGGTTTAGTGAAACATCAGAACAGAAAGATTTAATTCAGACTACAAGTGAATGCCCCAGGCTGGGGGTGCAGAGAAACATGGGAATACATGTAGGTCTGGAAAGAATGAGGGAGCTGTGATGTGCCTCCCAGCTACACCATCCCAGAAGCGAGGCACCAGGATGGAAAAGGTAATATGCTAGATTGGGCAAATGGGACTACAAGCATATGTCTGTCCCCCAGGAATAGCTGAGGAGCCACAGAGAGCCACCACTAGAACTCACAGGACCAGGCAGGCAGGGCCAACTCTGTGAGCTGATGCTTGAGAACGGGTGCCTTGGCACTAAACAGAACCCAATTGCTATAGCATCAGGGAAGAATAAGTTTCATTGTTGGCATGCCAGAATTTGTCAAGAGAGATTTATGTCTGCAACAAATGTATAATATTCTGGTCTGCCTGTTTATTATTTGCCTTTTATCAAATACTGCTTCTTTCCCTATTTCATAAACTTTTTTCAAGACTTTGTTGGGGGTCAAAATAGGAAAGGGATTTATGGAGAAAATAGGTGCAACAGTGAAATAGAAGCAATAAAAAATTTTCTTCTCAAACACATTTTTTGGTCTCAGTCTTTAGTTGCAAAATAATATTTCATTTGTACTGGTGGTTTGGGGGTATTGCTGATTACTCAGACTTGATGCTGAATAATTAGCATTTCATTCATTATTCAGTCTTTTCCACTGAGGCACATCGCTCAGATATTTCTAAATTTATAATCCAAGGAATGCGTCTATTATGATGGTTCTCACTTGGTAATTCTCTTTACCTTGTAATTCATACTCCAAGTTGCATCTTAAATCTCAATTTCACAGCCAAATCTACCTATTTTCAACATCTTCCCTCATATAACTAGTTTTGAATCTTCAGTATATATTCACGGCACATAGTATTCCTGTTGTAAACTTACCATAATGGTAGTTAAATATTTTTATATAATTCTTTATTTAAGGCTCTCCTCCCACTATTTGGTTGGAATGTAAACTGATTTCAAAGCGTTACTGCTATGGCACTTAGTACAATGTTTGACACACAATAACTACTTAATAAATATTGCTGAAGTGAACATGTGGATGAATAAACTTTAGTTTATTGTTTCCTTTCTTTCAAATTGTATATATATATTCCTGTTTGTATGCATAAACATATACACATAAAGATATTCATAAAATGATGATAGTTTAAATAACTGTCATTTTACAATGGATAGAAAAAATTTTAGTAACATTTCATCTGGTAATAAAGTAGATTGAAAAACTACAAGTTAGGTAAAGGATTTTCTTCCCTTTCTGCAGCCTCTACTGTTGGATTGAGCTTGCAATATATTCCAGTAACGCTTACTCAGGGAGATCTACGTGACCAGGTAAGAATCATGGTACGATGTACAATTCAAGGTTGTGATTCAATTATGCTTCTTTCCTCGAGTGCTCTTCATATATTTGCACATCTGAGGGAGATTTATGGAGTTTCATATTAGCTTTTTATGCAAAAAAATCATGGAGATAAATTTAATTATATACCTCCAACACCCACAGAGTGCTGGGTAGCAGAATCTGAATGTCAAAAAGCATTGTCAAGAAGGAAAATGAATAAGGCAAAAGGAAAACGCAATTCCCAATGTGTCCAAACCAACCCATTAAAAACGACTTGTAATTTGTCACATCACATCCATCAGTTGCATCTGAAGGTCTTAGAAACACAGTCCCTTCAGATTTGTGAAAGATGAAAGGCGATCTCACTTTAGCCCACAGTTCCTCAATGCTCAAGAGTATTTTAGCTTCTTATAAAGAAGAAATGTTACAGGCATACCTCCAAGATACTGAAGGTTTGGTTCCAGACCATGGCAATAAGGAGAATATTGCAATTAAGCAAGTCACAATTTGGGGGGTTTCCCAGTAAATATAAAAGGCATGCGTGCACTATATTGTAGCCTATTAACTGTGCAATAGCATTAAGTCTATAAAGCAATGTAGATACCTTAATAAAAAGATTCTTTATAGCTAAAAAATGGTAATAATCATCTGAGTTTTCAGCAAGTCATAATCTTTTTTGCTGGTGGAGGGTCTTGCCTCAGTGTTGATAGCTGCTGACTGATCAGGGTAGTGTTTGCTGAAGGTTGGGGTGATTGTGGTCATTTTTAAAAATAAGGTAACAATCAACTCTTCCTTTCACCAGCGATTTCTCTGTAGCATGTGATGCTGTTTGTTGGCATTCAACTACAGTAGAACTTCTTTCAAATTTAGGGTCAGTCCTCTCAACCCTAGCACTGCTTTATTAACTAAGTTTTGTAATATTCTAAAACCTCTGCTGTCATTTCAACAAGCTTCACAGAATCTTCACCAGGAGTGCATTCATCTTAAGAAAGCAACCCTATCCAGTTTGGCTCAGTGGATAGAGTGTTGGCTGAGGACTAAAGGGTCTCGGGTTCGATTCCCGTCAAGGGCACTTACCTTGGTTGCAGGCTCCTTCAGGGCCCGTGTCCTGGCCAGGACTCATGCAGGAGGCAACCATCCATGTATTTCTCTCATATAGATGGTTATCTCTGTCTTTCCCTCTCTCTTCCACTCTCCCTAAAAACCAATGGAAATATATCCTCAGGTGACAATTAACCAAAGAGAGAGAGAGAGAGAGAGAGAGAGAAAACTAGTTCTAGTTGTCTTGTTATTTCCCACCACATCTGTAGCCACTTGCTCCACTGCAGGTCTGAACCCCTCAAAGTCATCCATGAGGGTTGGAATCAACTTCTTCTGAATTCCTGTTAATGTTGATATTTTGACTTCTTCACATGAATCATGAATGATCTTTTTTTTTTGAATCATGATGTTCTTAATGGCATCTAGAATAGTGAGTCCTTTCCAGAAAGTTTTCAATTTACTTTGACTAGATCCATCAGAGGAATACTATCTGTGGCAGTGTTGTAGCGTTATGAAATATATTTCTTATATAAAACTTGAAATTCAAAATTACTCCTTGATCCATGGGCTGCAGAATGAATGTTGTGTTATCAGGCATGAAAACAACATCAATCTCATTATACATGTAAGGGGCTGGTTCCTGATGCCCCCAAATAATTATAATGGCAGCATTAGAGATCACTGATCACAGATCTCCGTAACAAATATAACAATAATGGGAGATTTTGAATATTGTGAGTATTACCAACATGTGATACAGAGACAGGAAGTGAGGAAATGTTGTTGGCAAAATGGCGCCAACAAACTTGCTCCACTGAGGGTTGCCACTAACCTTCAATTTGTAAAAAAACACAAAAAACAACAACAACAACAATACATTATCTGCGAAACACAATAAAGTAAAGCACAACTAAATGAGGAGTTCCTGTATTCTAGAGGTGAAAGCCAGGGACAGGCAGTTTATTTCTATATCATATGACCTGGATCAAAAATTCCATAAACACATACTGAGTATGTTGTCCTAGTAAATGTAAAATACACATTCAAATAAGTTTTGTCATTTCAGTTTTATTTCTATTTTTGATGCACAAAATTAGGAAACAACTTCTAAAAGGCATTTATCTTGCTTTTGTGCTTTGGTATACTTTGTTTAAATCTACTTTTATTTTATTGTTAATCCTCACCTGAGGATATGTTTCCATGTCTTCATCACCATGAATACTGCTGCACTCAAAATAGGGATGCATATATCTTTACAAATAAATAAATGTTTCCAAATTTTTTCATAGCCATAAACATCAAATGTCTTTTCACTTATTTAAGTTTTATTTTATTCCTTACAACAGCATTTTGTAATTTTTAGTATGCGAGTCTTTCACTTTTTTGTTAAATTTATTTCAAAGCATTTTATTATTTTGGTACTATTGTAAATGAAATTGTCTTCTTAACTACAATTATATATGGTTTATTTTTACTGCTAGTTCATAGAAATACAATAGATTTTTTCCATATTTATTTTAGCCCATAATAAGTAATCTTTTTTATTTTATGGCTGATTTGTAACCTTCTAATAAGTGTATATATTTTGTTTTGCTTTGTCTGAATCAGTCTCTGTTGCTTGAAGTCAACAAGTTCAAATGACTAATATAAACCATAGTTTCTCTCTCTCTCTCTCTCTCTCTCTCTCTCTCTATATATATATATATATATATATATATATATATGACTCATTGAAACATTATGCTATTTTATGTCCTGTTTACAAAGAACATAAACATACATAGCAATTCAGTTTTGTGAAAGGAACTTTATGAGGCATGACTGAATATAGACACTTTTGCTATCTTTATTTAGACCCAACATTTTTTTTTGAAATTTTGTATTCATAGCTTCCCACCCCCACCCCCCCACCCCGGAAACTGTGAGAATATTGTTCTTGTTCAAGGGAAATGGAAAGTGATTTGGGGAACAGAGGAGAAATAACAGCCACCTTTTATTAAGCTTATACCAACCTAAATTGGTTTCTTAAGTGTAACCATCATGGGATTTTGGTCTGTTGAATTACACAGCATAATGTAAACAAGTATTTGATTTATTTCTGATAAAATAATGATAAATGAATTCTCAGGCCAAAGGATAACAAGAAAAATAAATCAGGGTATTTTAAGTTGATGATTTCAAATTCTGAAAGCAGAGTCTCAAACTTTCTGGAACTTTATTCCACTCATATCACTGATGTTTGGATGGGAGAGAAGGGGTAGAAAAGATAGCCCATTGATAGTTCTTCTACCTGCCTTCAGATTACCTGTTCTAAAAAATAGAGTAGGGGAAAAGATTATCTTCTGTTTCTATACCTACTAGAGGTATGCACTCCCTTACACATTCAGTGCTTCCATTGTGAGAACTCAGTGCTGAGCGATTCCTCTCCTAAAGATGGAATAAACTCTGTCTCTTATTTGCAAAATGTATTATCTTACCTAATAATAGACAAACATGTAAATTGACCGTCCCTCCACTATGCTCACCAGCCAATCAGGAGAGTATGCAAATTATCACAACAAAGATGGCAGTTAATTTGCATACATAGGCTCAAAGCAGTGGAGCGAAGACTGAAGGCTCCAGCTGGAGCAGCGAAGACTGAAGGCCTGGATCCCAGGTGCCGGAGGAAAACTGGTGCTGGCAGCCAGGGGAAGGGAAGGCCTATTGCACGAATCTCTTCATGCAACAGGCCTCTAGTAACATGATGTTCTCTCCAAGTTTTGTGATAAGCATCACTAGTACCCATGTACTTTAAATTGCATTCAAATACATCTATTTCTCATATTCTTGTAACATTTTTTCAGCATTATTCCGTATTCTCCTCACTGAGCATAACACTAAGTACAACATCCTTACTTTGTAGCATTAAATAGTTTGTATCTATAACATTGAAAGAGCTTTTAGGGAATGGCCACCAGGAGGGAACTCAGGTCTGCCAGCTGGTGGTACTCTGGCAGACAGTTCTTCATGCTCTTGGGATGGGAATCAAATTGGAAGAAAAGAGACACTTTTGATCTGGCAGAGAGGTGAGTGATACTTTTGAAATATCTACAAGCCCCATTTTTCTTTCGAGTTCACAGTACTATGGGGGAGATTCCTGCCAAAATCTCCAGGAAGCTGCTTGCCTCAGAAGTGAGCCCCAGGAAAGGAAAGTTGTGTGAATGATAGAAAGTTGTGTAAAAGGACAGAAAGAAGACATTTCTGCCATCTCTTACTTGATTTATCCTCACTCTACTTTTGAACATGTTTGTGCCAGCAAACTTCCTTCTTTTGCATTTCTGAAGAGACATGGATTTTAAGAAGACAAATAGGATTTTTACATGAGAAAGACTGTATGTACTAGGTTAATACCAACATAATTCCAGGAGGAGAAGTGTTTTAGCAGAGTGTCTAAAATCTCTCATATGTGCCAGTCTCACCAGGAAATGATGACACTTGGGATATTTCAGCACCTTCTGTGTCCTTTCAGTATTGAGAGCATGAGAACAGAGATTTCGCATCTCAGATCTTCAAATCTCAGTGCTCTTCCTGTTGCTGAAAATGTCATCTTAACAGATCTGTTCAGCCTGAAATGTGTCACCCAACTTCAGGTTGATCCAAGGATGTTTCAGGGAAGAGTCTTTGATGCTGGACATATGTTCTAAGGATGTATCTCCAAAGTGTAAATGGAGGCTGGTAACACTACTGAGTTAACACCTTCATACATTTTTAGAAGTACTTTCTTCACAGCTGTCATTACATTTTCACACATCAGATCTCAACTCTAGTTTGTCAATGACTATTGTTTGACACCAAAATGGCAAATTGAGGTTCCAAAAAAGAATATTTTTGTTGTACAAATCCTTTGGAAGGCAAGACAAAGGATGAGTTTATAGCTAAGCATTTTCTTAAGATGTACCTTTTATCACCTAGTTCAGTGGTTCTCAACCTTCTGGCCCTTTAAATACAATTCCTCATGTTGCTTACAATTATATTCTCAATATCCATCTAGATGGTCCCAAATGGCAGTATTTCATCTTTTCTTATGACTGAGTAGTATTCCATTGTTTATGTGTACTACTTCTTTAAAGTAGTACCATAAAATTATTTTCGTTGCTACTTCATAACTGTAATGTTGCTACTGTTTTGAGTCGTAATGTAAATATCTGATATGCAGGATGGTCTTAGGCGACCCCTGTGAAAGGGTCGTTCGACCCCCAAAGGGGTCGCGACCCACAGGTTGAGAACCACTGTTCTAGTTCTACACATAATAGTGTTCATATTATTAATTTCCACATAATCTCTTGTAAAACACCACATTGAAATAACCGCTTTATATTAACTTTATTTGTGCTTTCTGTGCCTTTGAAGAAAAGAGCTGAAATGTTCGGCAATCAATGACTGTATTTTTACTTTGTGTCTTTGGTCATAATGACGTTTAGTCTCAACAAGTGTTGGAGAGGTTGGAGAGGAAAAGGAACCCTCATTCACTGCTGGTGGGAACATAAGCTGGTACAGCCACTATGGGAAATAGTATGGAGCTTCCTCAGAAAAATAGGAATAAAGTGACCATATGACCCAGCAACCCTTCTTCTGGGTATCTACCAGAAAATTTTGGAAACACATATTTGCAAAGATATATGTACCCCTGTGTTCGCATTGCAGCATTATTCACGTGGCCAAGACATGGAAACAACCGAAGTGTCTTTTGGTAAATGATTAAATAAAGAAGTAGTACACATATACAATGGAATACTACTCAGTAATAAGAAAAGATGAAATACTGCTATTTGGGACAATCTAGATGGATATTGAGAATATAATTGTAAGCAAAATCAGTCAGAAAAATCTAAGAATTATATGATTTCATCCATCTGTGGTATATAAAACTGAAACTCATAGACACAGACAACGGTGTGCTCGTTACCAGAGGGAAAGGCAGGTGGGAGGTTAGTAAAGGGTAAAAAGGAGCCAAACATATGATGATAGAGGATGATTTTACTTCGGGTGGAGGGCATGCAATGCAATATACCAGTCGTTCTCAACCTTCCTAATGCCACGACCCTTTAATACAGTTCCTCATGTTGTGGTGACCCCCAATTTCATTGTTACAAATTGAACATAATTAAAGCATAGTGATTAATCACAAAAACAATATGTAATTATATATGTGTTTTCCGATGGTCTTAGGCGACCCCTGTGAAAGGGTCGCGACCCACAGGTTGAGAACCGCTGCAATATACAGACCTTGTATCATAGAAACTTATGCTTGAAACCAATGCAATCTTATTAACCAATGTCACCTCAATAAATTTAATTTAAAAATAAATAAATAAAATAATATATAAAAAACAAAGAGCTGGGAGCATTATTTCATTTCAGTTCTATCCTTAGAAAATATTTGCTACATGAGAAATGAAATTTTGATTTTTTAAAAACAAAAGTCCCTTACCAAGTAACTGGACATTCATTTTAAGAAAGTATTATGCTATTGGTTTTTCTAAAAAAGTGAAACTGAAAGAGTACCGACCAAATATTTCAGTGGGTATCAATCACATATTTATTTTTCTGTCATCTGCCAAAATTTCTCTAATCTTTCCAGCTCTAAGTATTGAAGTTGCCCTTTAGTATATTGGGAAGTTTGACAGTGTGAGAAATTTTAGAAAGTGAATTTGCTAAAGAATCCCTAATGTCGGGGAATAACATTTCTGTTCATTGATTTCACTTTACTATCTAATAAAATGTTACAACACATGGTAGATAAGAAATGAACATGACTCATTGGTAATTTTTTCTGCATGTGCATCAGATCAATTTTATCCATATGGCAAATAAACCCAACAGTCATAAATGATAATGCACATGTGTAGTCTTTAACACCTTCTTTTGTCTGGTGAGGCCCCTGATGACAGCATTTTGTGTATGAGGTGAATAGACCCTACTGAATATATAAATGTATGTGTCATAAAAAATGCTTCTCTTACCTTGTAATTCTTGACTGCACACTTTATTAAAATATTGTCATTAATGTTTATTTTACAATTACTGTTTACCAAACATGATCACATTAAACTCACAAAAATTCTGTTATGGTATTTTGTGCAGATAAATTCTGACGCCTAGATGTATTAATTAGCTACCCTGAGATCACTCCATGAGTGGAGTCTCAATTTAAGGCCCCGGCTTGCTGATTGATTCCTGAGCCCAAGCCCAGAGAGTCAGACTGCAGGACAGGAGGAGTGATCGAGGTAAGAAGGGGATATCTATGCAAACATACAGTATCCAGTTTGCACACTGATGTGCTTCTGATTCTCCATCCTGAGCTATATTCTAAGAAGCCTTATAAAATATGTCCTCCAAGCTGTCCAACTGTAAAAGGGGGGATTACTTATCCATATACTCCAGTCCCTCACTGGCCAGGCATGACCCCAAGGCCATGCATTCAAGCTCATGTCCAGGTTGCACATATTGGAGTGCCTAATAAAAAGCCATCGAGTTAGAAGTGTTGGGAGGTTTTGTCTGGGTGAAATGGACCCATCGAAGCTTGTTCTGAATTAGTCAGAGCAGCAGTATTGGAATGAGAGGTTAAACCAAAAGATTTTGCAGCGGAATGCATGAAGTGTTCAATTCACTCTATCTTCACTTTCTCTAGGGAAATCACTTTGAGAACCAGTTGTTTCAAAGTAGCTCCATGATATTTAGAAAAGTCAAAAGAGCATTTAACTTTTGTATTAACCAGAAAGCCTAGCACAAAAAAAAAAAAACCCTGATGGTTTATTTAATTGTGATTCTCCCATTCAGTTGTACATTTCACGTGTCCTATTTATTACATATAACTTGTTATGTCATTTGAAGTCTACATTGGTGCATGATTATTTTTCTAAAGTGGTTTTCTCATTACCAACATTAATAATCCATCTTTCCCCTTGGTGATTTGTAACTCTTCCTTTATTTTCTATTAAGGACTTAATCAGCTTTATTAATAACTAGAGGCCTGGTGCACAAAAATTTGTGCATTCAGGGGGGTCCCTCAGCCCGGCCTATGCCCTCTTGCAGTCTGGAACACCTCGGAGGATGTCCACCTGCTGGCTTAGGCCCACTCCCTAGGGGATCGGGCCCAAGCTGGCAGTCAGACATCCCTCTGGCAGCCCAGCAGCCCTCGGAGGATGTCCACTTGCCAGCGGGGACCAGGCCTAAGTTGCAGTCAGACATCCTTAGTGCTGCTGAGGAGGCGGGAGAGGCTGCCACCACCACCACTGTACCAGCAGCTGTCAGCCTGGCTTGTGGCTGAGCAGAGCTCCCCCTGTGGGAGCGCACTGACCACCAGGGGGCAGCTCCTGCATTGAGCGTCTGCCCCCTAGTGGTCAGTGTGTGTCATAGTGACCAGTCATTCCCAGTCGTTCTGCTGTTAGGGTCAGTTTCCATATTACCCTTTTATTATATAGGATAGAGGCCTACTGCATGGGTGGGGGCCGGCTGCTTTTCCCTGAAGGGTGTCCCTGATCAGGGTGGGGTCCTGCTGGGGTGCTTGGCCAGCCTGGGTGAGGGGCTGATGGCTGTTTTCAGGCTGGTCACAGCCCCTTCAGGGTGGGGGTCCCCACTGGGGTGCCTGGCCAGCCTGGGTGAGGGGCTAATGGCTGTTTGCAGGCTGGTCAAGCCCCTCCCAGTGGGGACCCTCACCCCATGGAGGTTTGGCCAGCCTGGGTGAGGGGCTGATGGCTGTTTTCAGGCTGGCCACACCACCTTTAGGGTGGGGGGTCCCCACTGGGGTGCCTGGCCAGTCTGGGTGAGGGGCTGAGGGCCGATTTCAGGCTGGCCAAGCCCCCCGGCGATGGAAGCTCCCAGCCTCTCCTTTTTTTCTTTTTCTTTTTTTATTCTGGGATTTACTTACCTTCTATAATTGAAACTTTGTAGCCTTGAGAGGAGCTCAGGGCAGGCCAGGGCGGGCGGGAGGGTAGCTTGGCTTCCTTCATCGCCAGGGGCAACCCACTCCTGCTCGCTCCAGCTCCGTGGCCACAGCTGGCTGAAAGCAGGTATCTGGGGTTTATTTACCTTCTATAATTGAAACTTCGTTGTTTTGAGTGGAGCTCAGAGCTGGCCGCAGCAGGCGGGAAGCTTGGCTTCCTCCATCATTGGGGCAACCAAGCCTCCTGCTTGCTCCAGCTCTGTGGCTGCTGGCCACCATCTTGGTTGGGTTAATTTGCATATAGTCGCTCTGATTGGCTGGTGGGCGTGGCTTAAGGCATAGCGAAGGTACGGTCAATTTGCATGCTTTTCTTTTATTAGTGTAGATAAGGTAATGAGTTATCACATGCAATATGGCATTGTACAGTGCTGAACAAAATCTCTGGAGCAAAATATGAATAGTTGATCTTTTCCCTTTGATATACTGTGTGCCTATATTTCTACTACTATGTGCTGGGGAGGACTTCATTGGGAATGAGGGGCTACTTTAAGACTTCCTGGTTAAACTGGTATCACAGCTATTCTGGATGATATGCTCCAAGTTTATGTTTTAGTCTTCTATCACCTATTTCTGCATTGCTTTTATTTTTTAAAAGTGTGTATTTTTTTATTTCAGAGAGGAAGGGAGAGGGATAAGAGAGAATCACTGATCATTGATCGGCTGCTTCCTGCACATCCCACACTGGGCATCAAGCCTGCAACCAGGGCACGTGCCCTGACCGGGAACTGAACCGTGACCTTCTGGATCATAGGTTGATGCTCAAACACTGAGCCATGCTGGCTAGATTATTTCTGCATTTCTTAAATGTACCCACAAGAGACTAACATAGAGCCTTTTGGTTTAGAATAGCTGGTCTCTACATTTCACCTATATGATAAGAGGATTTTTACAATTTGAATATTTGATAATTATTGTAAAGAATTTTTAATTTATTAGTTTTCTGCCACCTCCACCAGAAACTCCCTATATTCAATAATTTTATTAGCACACAACTCAAACACCCATCAAATTAAAGAAAGCATTATGCTGTAATAATGATTGTCATATTTGCATATGAACATAAGGGAATGACGAGAAAAGGACACATCTCCTGGGAAGAACATCATGGTACTAGTAATAGAAAGAAAGACACATGCAGAGATTAATTCCACCAACATCTATTTTCAAAGCAACAGCCCAATCAGAAGTGTTCCCTATTGTGTGTCCATATCTTGTGTATCCACATGTACACAAAGGACCATGTGCCTATGATATACAGACTATATTCCTGGTTATATTTTAACATGGCAATAAGTTAGACTGGGCCTCAGGTGTATCTTCTATTATGTATAAACAAAATATCTTACTTTTGAGAAGTCACCATGGCATATGATGTACAGTTTCTTCCCTTCTAAGATCAATGATTATGTTAAACATGACTAACCGTTCTTGTGAGGATCATAAGGTCTGACTTAATTAGAAGAAATTAACCCATATTAAACATCTTTATTCTAAGGAACTATAGTGGGAAGTGGGATGATCTTGTATACTACTGTATACTCTATTATTTCATGACTCCCTATTTATAACTGGCACAATAATTATTGTTTATGGGATTAAAGTTGCTTAAAATCTTGTTGGGGGAATATTTCTCTATTGAAGAGAAAGCTGATTAGAGGAAAGAACAGTATCTTCTAACAGAAAATACACCCTGGGATCCAATTAACAATAATTTAAGTCATGAATTAGACCTGCTAGTAATCTTGAAAAAATGTGATAATTGCTCTATTATTAAATAATTTTATCCCAGGAAATTACACCAATAAAAATTAATTTCAATTTTCAGAAGCTTATTTTATTATGGGATAATATATGCAGCACATAACAACTTAGCAAATATATTTATGAACATATTAAAATGAAACAATCAATTTTCCCTAATTATTTGCAATGTATTTTATATTCATTTAAGTAAGTACAGTTATATTATGAAAAGATGTGAAAAATTATTTGTATAGTAAATGTTAAAAGCATTATACTTTTGACACAAACTTATGGGTAATACTCCTGGGAATAAATTATAATATAAATCAGTGTTATTAATTTATTTTAGTTCTTCTTCCCTCAAATGATTATATTCATATCTTAAATTTAATGGTGCTAAAAGTCATAACTGGCAGTAGAATAAAATAAATTTGTCATTTCTTAGAAATATTCATCAGAATCTTGGATATCATCTGCATTAATATAGCATTTTCTATTTGTGTAGTGCTTTTGTTTAATTGGCTGTGCAAAATTGTCATTTATAGGTAATACATTTTTCTATGATCCACAACTTTCAAGATGTTTTAAAATAAATTATTTTCTGATGTATATTTTTTGGCAGGAATAGAGGATAAAGAGTCATGCATATAATGAAAGAAATTTTGACCCTATGAAGTTTGGCTGAGGAACAAGTAATATATTTTAAATGTCTAGTGAAATACTTGGAACAAAGCAACTGCTCCAAACCTACAGTTTTGCCACTGGTGATTAGGACAAGGGGATGATGTTGAATAAGTAGCAAAGGCTTCGAGATAGAGATGGATGTTTGAATTTATTCTGCCATCCATTTAACTGGCTAAGTTTTATTGATCATCTACTGTATGCCAGACCTTGCACTGCTCAGTAGAGATACAATGCTGAAAGAAACATTGAGGAAAAGAGTTCAGAAATGGGGAAACTAATAATTAGAAAGGGTTAAGAAAGTTTATTCAAGCTATGTGCCATTTTAATGAAAAGATTAAAGACAAGAAAATGACTGCTGAGCAATAGCCAGAAATACGATATCCTGGAAATCCATTATTAAACTCAATGAGATCACACACATGAAATCAGCCAGTACTTAGCATAGTGTAGGCAATGGGAAAATAACGTTTTGGTTGCAACTGTGCTGTGATACAAACATCTGCTTTTGTAACTCAAACTAACAGAGACAAGATGTTGGGATCATACATAGGAAGTGTACACGGCTCTCATTTCATTATTTATATAGCTAAATATTTCTTTCTGACACCTGAAATACCATTACTTTAAAATTCATAAAATTGTTTTTAAATTACAATTTACATTCAATATTATTTTGTACTATACAGGTCCAGTGCACGGATTCATGCACCGGTGGGGTCCCTTGGCCTGGCCTGCAGGGATCGGGCCTAAACCAGCTCTCCGACATCCCTCAAGGGGTCCTGGATTGTGAGAGGATGCAGGCCAAGCCGAGGGATTCCACCGGAGCATGATTGGGGCCAGGGAGGGACCAAGGGAGGGCTCCAGGGCATGCCCGGCCCATTTTGCCCAGTCCCCATCTGCCAGACCCCAGTAGCAAGCCAACCTACAGGTCAGAGTGTCTGCCCTCTGGTGGTCAGTGTGTGTCATAGTGACTGGTCCAACAGTCGAATGAATGGTCAGACATTTAGCATATTAGGCTTTTATTATATAGGATTACCATCAGGTGTACAGTATAGTGGTTAGACAATCACATACTTTATAAAGTGCTCCCCTGATATTTCTAGTACCAACCTGGTACCATAGTGTATATGTATTTACATATAATTTTAGTATGACTCATCACTAAAACAAGCCTGACAATCTCTTTCTTTTAATTGGATTGGTTAGTCCATATACAATGAATGCCATTATTGATATACTGGACAGAAGGCTATTATCTGGTTCTTGGTTTTCTCTATGTCTTGTCTGGTATTTTGTTTCTTTCTCCTTTGGAACTGAGTACTTTATATTATTTTATTTTATCTCCCCGCTTAATCTACTAGCTTCATTATTTTTGTTTAATTTTTCAGTGGCTACTTTGAATTGTTAACATTTTATTGCCTAACTTAAATTAATATGTTTTATCATGCATAATTTAATTTACCCACTCTGCTACTATTATCATATATTCTATTTCTATGAATAGCATTGTTTATTGCTTTAAATAGTCAACAGACATTTAAATAAATTAAGAGAAGTACAATCCTTCTTATATACACATATAATTACCATTTCCCATTATCTTCATCTTATTTTTTTTTAATTTCTTCTTGATATTTTTTGGTCTTCATCTTTTCTTACACCTGCGTTTCCTTGGTGGATTGTTTTTCTTTAGCCTGGAGAAATTTAATTATCTCTTTTATTAAAAAATTTCAACTTTCATCTGTTGCTTCTCTAAAATAAATGTCAATTTATCCTCTATTTATTTGAGGCAGGTATCTAGATTTTTATGTTATTTTCTTACCACCATCACCTCCACCAGCACTTAAGAGATATCTTACTGTTATCTTCTGGCCTTGATTTTTTTCCCCAATAATAAGTGATTTTATTCTTAATTGTTTTTCAGTGGAATATAGTATATCTTTTTTTTTTAGCTGCTTTTAACATTTTTCTTTCTCTTTGATTTTTAAAAGTCTCATTATAATGTACATAGGTGTTTTCCTTTGTATTTTTCTTGCCTGTATTTCCTGATATTTTTGGTTCTGCGACTTGATGTCTCCCATTAATTTCAGAAATATATTGATTATTATTTCTTCAAATATTTGTTTTCTGTTTCCTCTCTTTCCTCTGTTTAAGGAATCATAACTACACCTTACTATTTGGTATTATATAATGTCTCAAATGCTGTGTTCTGGTATTTATTTTTATATTTTTAGTCTTTGTTTCAGTTTGAATAATTTATACTGGTCTGTCTTTGTGTTTGATTCTTTTTCTTCTGCTCTGTCCAGCCCATCCAAGATTTTTTTTTTATTTTAGATATATACATTATTAATAATAATTTTATTTTTATCTTTTTCAGGGTTTTCCATTTCTCTGTTGTGATTCTTCATCTGTTCACCAATTTTCAACATATTTTCTTAAAACATATTTATAATATATGCTTTAATATGTTTCTTAAAACCCATTACAGAATTATATTGCTAATTCCAATATCTGAGCCATTTGTGGGTCTATTTCTATTGATTTTATTTTCCTTTTTGATCCCATTTTTCATTTTCTTCTTATATCTTATAAATTTTAACTGTATACACTGGACATTATGGATAATATGTTGTAGAAAATCTGGATTTACTATCCTTTGAGTAGAGAATTAGAAAACTGGCAGATTGATTCAATCTGATTTAAGCTTGATTTTAAGTGGGGCCCCTAAGAACTCTGGTTTTGTTCTTAGAACTAAGTTATAAACTTGAATCTTTCCTCTTTTTTTAATTTTCTTTATTGATTAAGGTATTACATATGTGTCCTTATACCCCCATTGCTCCCCCACCTCCCCACCCCTGCTCATGCCCCCTGGTGTCTGTGTCCATTGGTTATGCTTATATGCATGCATTCAAGTCCTTTGGTTGATCTCTTCCCTTTACCCCCACCCTCCCCTGCCTTCCCTCTGAGGTTTGGCAGTCTGATCGACGCTTCTCTGTCTCTGGATCTGTTTTTGTTCATCAGTTTATGTTGTTCATTATATTCCACAGATGAGTGAGATCATGTGACACTTATCTTTCTCCAACTGACTTATTTCGCTTAGCATAATGCTCTCCAGGTCCATCCATGCTGTTGCAAATGGTAGGAATCTTTCCTCTTAAGGCGTGGTTCTTCTGGGATACAAATAGAAGTCCTGAGATGTTTACTGAGACACTCTAACTTGTTGGACTTGAACTCCAAATTACATTCTAACCCTAAGACTTAAGTAGATATTGTTGAAATATCTACTCAAGTCTTAATTCTTCTAGTTGCAGTTTTTTCTGTTTCTTTTTAATGCCTTTACACATGCTCAGTTTAGGTATCAGCCAATGTGTTTCCCTTAAAGTTAGGAACAAGACAGGGGTATATGTTTTCAGCACTCTTATTCAACATAGTACTAGAAGTCCTAGCCATAGCAATCACACAATAAGAAGAAATAAAAGGCATCAAAATTGAAAAGGAAGAAGTAAAACTCTCACTATTTGCTGATGGCATGATACTGTGTATAGAAAACCCTAAATATTCCACCAATAAAACTACTAGAACTGATACATGAATTCAGTAAAGTAGTAGGATATAAATAAATATCCAGAAGTCAATTGTATTTTACACATCAATAATAAACTATCATAAAGGAAAACTAAAAGAAAATAATATCTCATATTTAGAATTGCCTCAAAAAATAATGTAAGTTTAACCAAGGATGTAAAAGACCTGTACTTGAAAAATTATAGGACACTGAAGAAAAATTGAAGAAGATACAAATAAGTGGAAGCATATATCGTGTTCATGGATAGGAAGAATTAGTAGCATTAAAATGTCCACACTCCGGAAAGAAATCTATAGGCTCAATGCAATTCTTATCAAGATACCAATGGCATATTTCACAGAACTAGAACAGATATTCCAAAAATTTATATGGAACCACAAAACAAACAAAAAAACAAGAAGCAACAATTAATAGCCACAACAATCTTGAGAAAGAAGAACAAAGTTGGAGGAATCAGAACTTTCATATATTAATTTTAAATATAGCTGATATTATTTAAGCATCTGCTATAAAAGTAGAATACTGTGTTTTGCATGAATTTTAAAAATTGTATTAAATTACTATTTTTCAGATGAGGAAACTGTAGCATAGAGAATGAGGGTAAGTTCCACAAAGCTCATAACTATCAGGAGGCAAGACTAGGATTTAAAACTAGGCAATCTGGCTTTGATTTTAATGACTATTATATATTGCATCTCTAAACTTGTCCCTTCATCTGAATACCAGAAAATGATTAAAAATTGAGATATATTATAATTTTTATAGGTTAAACATATTCTTATTATAAGATTATCTATGATATATTTGTTTTGACTCTGATAAAGTATCATGCAACTAAATTTTGTACACTTGAGCCATGATATCTCTTTTATGACTTACTCATATCCAATGACTTATCAGACAGTAGCTATCTCTCAAATATATATTTAAAGTCATTTGATTTGTGAATTTCTCCAAAGCATATTGACTCAAAATGGCTACTAACTGAGTTTACTCATGAATTGGTAGTTTCAAATAACCTCATTCAGGACATATTTTCAACTGGGGCAAGTAGGAAATATGATATATTGAATTGAGTTTCCTTCATGTATCACAAAGATTTTGTAAGCTACACTGAGGCATTGCTAAGTGTGAGGGGTTTATTTTCCAGAGGGTTATCTATTGGTATCTGGTAAAAATGGACAAGAGAGGACATAAAAAATTTTCCCAGCAAGAAAGAGTGAGAGAAGTTGGAGTAAACAAAGTCAAGCATGTTTCTTTAATGTTTGACTTATTTGAAGGTTTAATATGTTGATATACACATACAGTTCTAAAAATAAAATAGAGACATTACCCAATATCTCTTTTAAAAATTTTTTTCAAAGGCCATCTATTATAATCAATATCAGATAGAATACATTTAGAAAAATTCTCTAGAGGATTAGCTCACACAATCCTCAGAGCATTGTGGCCACTTAATAAAAATTTATTGCAAGAAGGAATAGACATTAAAATTGTATGTACACTCATAATGATTTATACCTAAGGTCTATCTATTATGAAATTATGTTCAGCTAATGTCACCAAGGGCCATCTTATGGGAAAAGAAGATATTTATCTTAATGATAGTGACCTCAATGGATGGAGATATATTCTAAAGACTTCTAACTTTACTCTGTATCTTGATGGGGTACCATCACTCTTAATCTTATTTAACTTCCATGTCATTTAAAGTGACTGTCTTTTAAAAAGATTAATAGAATTCATTATTGTATGTGAAATTTTAACTGAGTTTAAATAGCCCCAGTAACACCTGGGGAAATTGCCATGTTGTTTTCAGAAAGAAGTTTGTAACAGACAGCCTGTTTAAAGTCTCTTCCAGCTAGAGAGTGAATCAAAAAAGAAATAGGTTAGCCTAGCCTGTTTGGCTCAGTGACTAGAGTATCTGCCTGCAGACCAACGTGTCGGGTTCAATTCCAGTCAAGGGCATCTACCTGGGTTGCAAGTTTCTCCCTGGCCCAGGCCCTGGTCATGTTGCATGCAGGAGGCAACAATTTGAAGTGTTTCTCTCACATTTCTATTTCTCTGTCTTTCCTCCTTCCTTCCACTTTCTCTAAAAATCAATGGAGAAATATCCTCAGGTGAGGGTTTAAAAAAAAAGAAATAGGTTAGCCAACTTAATTTTTCTGAAAGCATTAATTTTACTTTTCAATGGAATGGTACAAGTACTTTATTAAAGTACATTAAACAAGAAATCACAATTAGTAGCAACTGTTTTTTTCTAAATTTATTTAAAAGCAGAAATATTCAGATCACTGAATTGATGATGGTTTTTAATATATATTTATAATATATGTATCACTATACATATTTATAATATATTATGATTTTATTTCAATTGCATCCTTGGAAATAAAACAAGCATTACTTTTCCTGTTGGAATTTTCCAATTCAATGAATATTGAATGAATATACCACAGAGAATAAAAAAAATTAAGTTCCTACTCTCAAGGAGCTTGAAATTAAATGAGGGAGAATAATATGTACCAAAAAATCACTATGATAACAGAAAGTGGTAAGCCAATTTTAAATAACACAAAGCACTGTGAAATTTTCAGATAGGGAGAAATCATATTCCACTGTGTGGAAATTAGTGAAGGTATCACAGGTGGGTGTTAATCTGATGTTCAAATTAGCATTATGAGGAATCAATGCAGGGTTTTACATAAGGATATTGGAGGAGTCCTGATACTTGTCAAATATTACTTTTTCCTTGATGTATTTTCTGATTATCCCTAACTGAACATAATCTCTGTGCATTGATCAGAGCAGAGAGTCTATAGGTAGAAATATGACAGAGATGACATACTGGGCCCAGACCATGAAGCCCTTTGACTGGTGATTTTATTAAATAGTAAAATAGTCTTGAATTTTTTAAATAAAAAATGACATAATCAGGTTGACTTGGAAACATGTTTATGATGGGGAAATGGAGGGAAGTTGAACTGGAAGCAGAGAGGTACATGCAATGATTCAGGCAAACAACCCTCAACTTAGGTATTGGAAGTAAGAACTGAACAAAGGAATGGTACAAGAGGTATTACAAATTGGAAATGACAAGATAGAGCAATTACTGACCAGTGGAGGAAGAGGGACAACTAAACATGAAAATAAACTTTAGTTTTCAAGGCCTGAGTGGAAAAAAATATTAACATGCCACATACCAAAATAAGCACTGAAGGGAAAGAAAGCCAGTTTGTGCAGAGCAGACACTGAGTTCAGGTTTACTGATTGTGTTTGACAGGTTGGTGGAGAATTCCAAGTACAGTTTTTGAAAAGTAAGTTGGAAATGTGGGACAAGAGTCATCTAAGGCAAAGGTACTGGTTATAAACTAGTATGGCATGGAAAATGAGCAATAAGGCATGAGCAGTGAGCAATCAGAAGAGTTGCCAGCTTTAAGGGATGGTATCAGTGAAGACCACTGGGAGGTCCACTCTGTGTGGATGGGAAAGTAATTGACTATCTACTGAGGAAGGATATAGCAAAAAGGTTTGGAAGAAAGCTTTGGGGAATCTACACTAATAAAAGAGAAACATGCAAATTGTGTCACTCTGCTACGCCCACTGGCCAATCAGGACGAGTATGCAAATTACCCCAACAAAGATGGTGGTTAATTTGCATATGCAGGCTCAGAGCGAAGATTGAAGACTGAAGAGGCTTGGCTTCTCTTCTGCGGCTGGAGCGAAGGCCTGTGTCCCGGGTGCAGGAGGAAAATCGGTGCCGGCAGCCAGGGGAAGGAAGGCCTATCGCACGAATCTCTTCGTGCAATGGGCCTCTAGTGTTTATATAAGAAGCTATTGGAAATTGAGCCAAACGAAGTCCAGAGAGAAAATGGTTGGAAGAGGAGGAAGTAAAATTTAATAGACATACTCAGTACTGTTAGCTGCTGTGTACATAAAGTTTAAAAGACACCATTATTCGTTTCTCATTCCCCAGTTGATTTATATATGTGACTTGTGTCCAGACTATACTGGAAGAATCTGAAGAAAGATAACTTGTCTTCTATCTGGGTATTACTTGTAGTGTTTTAGTTACTGATGTGGAAGATTTAAATTTTGAATTAACCAAATGAAGTTTGCAAATTTACTTTAACATATTAGATCATTTCACTGTCAAAATGATATGGTATAGGCTAGATGAATGCAATAGATTCCATCTTACAGTATGGCTCAGAGAGGGTAAGTGATTTGGCCAAGATTTTTGAGTTAAATTAGTGGAGGGTTCAGGGCTTCATGCTGGGTGTACTGGTTCATTATGTAGTGCTCCTTTCTAAATACTTTACAGGCTTACATTCTATTCCTATTCCTCTAGGTCCTCAGGTTCTTAATTTTTCTAGTATCTATCCCATGGCCATCCTCACAGTCCTTCATCAAATATGGCAGAAATAGCCCTAACCACCATTTGTAAGGTAGACAGTTCTTCTAGGGAATTAAGCTTCTGCATTCCTACCTGTAAAATATACTAAGTTTATATAAACTTCTGGGAAAATCAGTTTTTCTTTTGCTGGTCTTTTGTTTTTATTTTGTTGTATTTATTTTTTTTATCAAAGTATACATTAGAGTTGTCCACACCTTCTGCCCACTGGTGGATAACCAATAATATGTATCAGTATCAAAATCAAATAAGCACATCTTGCTTCACTTGGAGCATCTGCAGTCCTATTGAGGGTTAAAATTACCCTCAAGCGACCTTTAAATCAATTTAAGCTAGACACCTTTCTGAATGCCCAGCTCTTTACTCTTTACCGTACTTGTCTCTTCTTTTCCAAAGTGTATCAAAAGCACTTGGATTGATCGTGTATTGCAGTAAGCACATCCCTTCAGCTTAGGCAGTGCCATCGCACGATGATCATACCTGGACATGGACTTCACCGTGGGTTCAAGAAGCCTAAAAGGATGACTACCCTGACGTGACCCACTGTGTCTTCAGGAGCCTGCTGTCTCCTAAGACACATTTCAGAGGTTTCAGTGTAGGCCAGCATTTTTCTGGTAGGCTCATAGAATTTGAAAGTGAAATTTTTTAGAGCCAGGCTTAGAAAATAAATACTTAAACATATTTTGCTTTCTTTGTATACCCACAGGCTTATTTATAGGATTATAAATGTCACATACACATATATTTACACCTAAATGGGCATGGTTATGCCAAAGTTGATGTTTAATGCATATACTTCCATAAAATGCATCATCATAAAATGGAACTATAACACATTTGCTGAATCACCAAATTTTCGTAGTCTGATTTAATGCCTGAGTATACTGTATACAACAAAACATTTTTAAAATTAATCTTTATTGTTGAGATTATTACAGATGTCCCTCTTTTTTCCTCCCATAGCTCCCCTCCACCAGGTTCCCACCCCACCCCAGGCCCTCGCCACCCTATTCCATAGGTAGTGCATACATGCATATAAAGTATTTGTCTAATCTCTTCCCCCACCCCCCACACACTCCCTTCCCTCTGAGAATTGTCAGTCTGTTCCATTTCCATGCCCCTGATTCTATTCCATTCACCAGTTTATTCTGTTCATCAGACTTTTTATTCATTTGATTTTTAGATTCACTTGTTGATATATTTGTTGTCACTTTTTTGTTCATATTTTTTATCTTTACCTTTTTCTTCTTCCTCTTCCTCTTCTTAAAGAATACCCTTCCGCATTTCATACAATACTGGTTTGGTGGTGATGAGCTCCTTTAGCTTTTTCTTGTCTGTGAACTCTTTATATGACCTTCAATTCTAAATTATAGCTTTGCTGGGTAGAGTATTCTTGGTTATAGGTTCTTGCTATTCATCACTTTAAATATTTCTTGTCACTCCCTTCTGGCCTGCATAGTTTCTATTCAGAAATTGGCTGACAGTTGTATGGGCACTCCCTTGTAGGTAAACTAATTGTTTTTCTCTTGCTGCTTTTAAGATTGTCTCTTTGTCTTTTGCCCTTGGCATTTTAATTATGATGTGTCTTGGTGTGGTCCACTTTGGATTCGTCTTATTTGGGGTTCTCTGTGCTTCCTGGACTTGTAAGTCTATTTCTTTCACCATGTAGGGGAAGTTTTCTGTCATTATTTCTTCAAAAAGGTTTTCAATATCTTGCTATCTATCTTCTGGAACCCCCATAATTCAGATGTTGGTAAGCTTGAAGTTGTCCCAGAGGCTCCTTACACTATCTTCATATTTTTTTATTCTTTTTTCTTTTTGCTCTGGTTGAGTGTTTTTTGCTTCCTCATATTTCAAATCATTGATTTGATTCTTGGGATACTCTAATCTACTGTTGAATCCCTGTATGTTATTCTTTATTTCAGTCAGTGTATGTTTAATTTCTGACTGGTCCTTTTCCTTTTTCTTTTTTTTTTTTTGCATTCTCACTAAGATCCTTGAAGGTCTCACTAAGTTCCTCAGAGGTTTCTAGAAAATTCTTGAGTAACCTTATAACCATGGTTTTGAACTCTATATCCAGTAGTTTGCTTTCTTCCATTTCTTTCATTTGTAACATGTTTCTTTGTCTCCCCAATTTGGCTGCTTCCTGTGTTTGTTTCTATGTATTGGGTAGCCACTAAGTCTCCTAGAGTTGATTAGAGTAGCCTTATGTAGTAGGTGTCCCAGTGGCTCAGCCTCCCCAATCACCTGAGGTGGACACTCTTGTTGTACCTATTTGTGGGCTGTGTGCACAGTTTTACTGTAGTTGAGCTTTGATTGCTCTTGGTGTCACTGGGAGGAATTGACCTACAGGCCAATTGGCTGTGGGGACCAGCTGTGACTACAATGGGACAGCTGCTGTGCAGGACTTGCTTCAGTGGGGCTTTGGTGCTTACTGTGTCTGCCCCTTGACTGTGTCGCTTATGGATGTGAAGAGTTGTAATCTAGTATGGTCTCACACTGACCACTGGTACACTGGCTCTTGGGTCTCCAGGGAGGTGCATAGTAAGCCACTGCCTGGGGCCATCCAGCAGGAGCTACAGAGAGATCTGCAGATTCCTCTTCTTTGTATTAGGTTTGGAAGTGTCCAGATGAGGCCCCTCTGTGAAGCAAGGTAGGCTGGTGCAGGTGCTGGTTTGGGGGCCTTTTATTGACAGTTTTGGGGCCCCCTGACCCAGCTGCAGCTTGTTTAACAGGTTTTTAGCCTGAGAAAGGACAGACAATTCATATGCAAAAGCCGCTGGACACAGCTTGGGTGGGGTTGTAAATTCAGTGGGGCGGGGTCTGAGGGAATCACCAGGGTGTAGCAAACAGAAATGACTGCCAGTCAGCCCTGCACTGGGGAGGTCCCAGCACAGGAACAATGACCACTGTGAGCACCTCCGTCTGGAAGAAAGCTGCCCCTGTGTTCCTGCCCCGATGCCAGACAGTCCAGTTTCTCCTCTATTTCACATAGCACTTCATTCATGATTTTATTACATTTGCCTCCCCAGTAGACTATAAATCTTGCAAAAGTAGAAATGTGTCTTATTTAACTCTTTTTTAAAAAATATATTTTATTGATTTTTTACAGAGAAGAAGGGAGAGGGATAGAGAGTTAGAAACATCGATGAGAGAGATAGATCAGTTGCCTCCTGCACGCCCCCCACTGGGGATGTGCCCGCAACCAGGGTACATGCCCTTGACCGGAATTGAACCCGGGACCCTTGAGTCCACAGGCCGACGCTCTATCCACTGAGCCAAACTGGTTTGGCAACTCTTAATACTCAGTCCTAGCATAGTATTTCCCACAGAATAGTTATTCATATTAAACTTTTTTGATAAGTTAATCAAGTAGTATTATTTTGTATTTAATAGAAGAGAGTCATTTCTCCATTATTCTAAGCACAGCCCCTAAAGTAAAGTCCCTGACTTTCATCCATGCTCCATCAGAACCCTAGACATGTATATGTTACCTAGGTCCAAGCCAATTTGAAGAATTTGCATAGTGAATGGGTACATAACCCAAGTTGGTCCAATCAGAGTGAGTGCAAGAACTTTGTAAGGAGTTATTAGGAGGAGGAGGGGTTGATAGTTCTCCATAGCTTTATGTCTCTAATCCCAAGAGAGAAGAAAGCAGAACTGAGAAATAGAAATAAACATCTCTATAAATGTCACTAAAGTTCATGGAGTCAGTCATTTCTGAATCTGTCACAACAATCATGGATTTTCTTAATTTTTTTAAAAAATATATTTTATTGATTTTTTACAGAGAGGAAGGGAGAGGGCTAGAGAGTTAGAAACATCGATGAGAGAGAAACATCAGCTGCCTCCTGCACACCCCTCACTGGGGATGTGCCCGCAACCAAGGTACATGCCCTTGACCTGAATCGAATCTGGGACCTTTCAGTCCGCAGGCCTGCGCTCTATCCACTGAGCCAAACCGGTTAGGGTGGATTTTCTTAATTTTTAAAGAAATATATATATATATATCTTTCTTCCTGTTGAAGTTGAATATTTTGTCCTTTTTAATAACAACCCTCTCAACATTCCAGATAACAACAGGTATTCTGACTATCTCAGTATCATACAGATCCCCAAAAAGGACAGAAGAAACAGAAGACATAAAGTCTAAATTAATTCTTATACCAGAGCTATTTTTTCCAAGCTAAAAAAAAAATCAAAGTTCAGCAGTAAGAAAGGAGTAAGTAAAAGAGAGGAGTAAAATAGCACTGCTTTCAGCAGGTGGAAAGAGCCCCCCCTCCCCCACATTACTACTGTAGGGTTTTCAGTCACTAACAACCATAATGTTATATCGCTCAGGGTCCCCTGGCTCTACAGTCCCTTCACAGCATTGGGAAACCCTTTACAGGCACCATTTTTAATACCTAACAGCCAAGATTGGTGATGGCATGTAGAGTACCAGCTGACAGGAGACCCAGGAGTCTCAACAGGAGAGTCCACGTGGCATTTCTCCTTGGGGAAGTAGCCTGTTTGCAAGGTTCAGGACACATTCAGAAACAAAACTCACTCCTATAAGGCATAACTTCTTTTCTTCTCCCACTTTCTGGTCATTTTAGCCTGCCCTTGCTCTGTAGATCAGTTTCCTAGGTTGCCACAACAAAGTATCAAAAACTGGGTAGCTTAAAACAATAGAAATTTATTGTCTCACACTTACGGAGGCTGGACGTCGAAAAATCCAGGTATCAGTATGGTTGATTCCATTGAAGGGATAGGAAGGAAAATCTGTCCCATGCCTGTCCCCTCATTTCTGTTGTTTTGCAGGCAATATTTGGTCTTCCCTGGATGATATCTGCCATCATGTTCACATGGTTTTCTCCCTGTGTGTGTCTATGTCCACATTTCCCCTTTTATAAGTATACAAATCATATTGGGTTAGGGGTCCACCATACTCCAGAATGACCTCATCCTAATTAATTGTATCTGCAACAACCCTGTTTCCATACAGGTAATGGGGTATTGGAGTTAGGACTTCAACATATCAATTTGTGTGAGGTGGAACCAATTCTTCCTATAACACTGAGGCATCAGCAATGCCCTCACCTTAAAAGCACAACATTATGAACCATTTTACTTAATGCATTAATGCTAAAGAATAAGCGTTTTATTAAAATGTGTTTAAGAAGGTAGGTCTGTTAGCATAGTTTTGACAGAATTTTAAAAATAAAGAAGAAAGCTGAATGGATCCAGTGACAAGTGAAGGTTACAGTTGAGTCATCCTGATTACAACACAACACATACACACAATTTCAGAAACCTTAAAATTAGAACTTACTGGCTCAGCAAACACTGCTTGAATTCACTTCACCTGTGGAAATTTTCTAAACCTGATTTGATTTTAATTTGCATTTTGAAAGTGCTAAGTCTGAGATATGAAACCTGCTTTATTTCCCTATTTCTAAATTAAATTGAGACTTAAGTAACCCTTCAAAATTATTAATGAAAACAGAAGTAGAAACAAAGCTAAATGCATAAAATGTAGGTGGTACTAGCCAGAAAGGTCATATACACACATAAAGGGTTTTACATTTAATAGATGAAGAACATGAGAAGGAGATCTATCAGTGAGAGTATGGCAACAAATTAGATACTACACCCAAAGTTGCTCTTAATTTGAATGTAAGAAAAAATTAATGTTTGGGGTAAAGGTCTACAGCTTTTTGTTTTTTATACATTTTGCTTCATTTTTTTAAAATGAGAGTTTTAAAGCAGAGAAAATTGTGATCCAACCTGGAAAGAATTTTCTTGATGAGGACCTCACCCTCTCCCTCACCCTCTCCCTCATCCTCTCCCTCACCCTCTCCCTCGTCCTCTCCCTCATCCTCTCCCTCTCGCCTCCTTTCCTCCCTCCTCCCCAGCGGTGCTCCTCCTGCTCCCTCGCCTCTGGGGAGGAGGGAGGAAAGAAAAGAGCTCTCTCTCCCTCTCCCTCTCTCTCATCCTTGAATGGATTCGAACCTCAGGCCCTTCAATCCCCAGGCCAAAGGTCTATTCACTGAGTCAAACCAATCTGCATTCTTCTCCTCTCTTTTTTTCAGGGCCTAAAGCAGAGGGTTTCAATCACCTTTCTTTTTCTGGTAGATTTATCTAAGACCACTTGTTGAGGTTACAGCACTCACATTTGCCTCTTGTTGATCACTCAGAGAGAAAGAATTCTACAGGGCCCCTGTGAAAGAATTCTACAGGGCCCCTGTAGTTCAATTGTGAAATCCCTACATGAGGAGAGAGAAAAGGAGAATATGTTATTCTTTTCCATGTCTCTAATATTCAGAAATACGCACCTGAGAAAATTGGGGAGAAGAGACAGGGAATGAGGTTATGTGTGCCTAGCTCCCTAGCTCCTGATAAGCCTTCTCAAACTCTGAAAGAATAACAGGATAACTCCCTGTGGACCTCCCTGTGGACTAAAAGGCATCTCTGGTCAGCCTTGGTCTTGAAGAATGTCTTGGCTTAATAGTCCTTTTCCAGAGAGCAGGTTGCCTAACTTAGTGAAGAAGTTGCACCATGTGTATGTTTTCCATCCCATTCCTCTGACCTCATTCTCTTAGATTTCTTCTCCGCAAAGCCAATTTAAGAGTTGTATCTCAGACTCAGGCTCAAAAACCTCTCGGATGAGTTGTCACACCTGTATACTACTCTCACCTCACCCTAGCATAACCATGTGTACATGTTTATCTAGATTAAAAGATGGTGAGAACATCAAGAGAGAATATTTGGAGAGCTGTGGGTATATTGACTACTTATTATCTTAATCTCTCATTTATTTCAGTTCTTCCAGAGCAGTCCAAATGAAACCCCGGAGGCTTGAAATAGTGTACAAGCTGGGGAATTATGATGTGTTCCAACCATAAAGTGAGAGGATGGAAGGAGATGAGGTTGGAGAAAGGGGTCCCAGACTGTCCTCACATGGAAGTCATGACAAAGCCTCTCTTTCCCACACTCCATCTTCACTCTTCTCCCTTCACCAGGTTCATCTATTTGCTTTAAAACAACCCCTCCATTGAAAATTGAAAACAATTCAGGCCTTCGTCAGGATTTTCACCTTTATCCTGAGAACAACAGGAAACCATTTGGCAGACTTAATTAAATGAGTGGTCAGAGCAGGTTTTCTTTTTAAGTTTATTCTCGTTGCTGCATTGAGAATGGTCTGAGAAGGAATGGACAAGAAAAATTTGGACAGAGCAGTGAGGTAGTGATAGGTAAGAGAGATCATGGTGAACTGAAGTGGTGGTAGCAATAAGATAGAAGGAGTATTGGACAGGTGTGGAAAGTATTTCTAAGGTAGAATTGATAGGTCTTGCTGATGGGTTGAATGATCTTTTACCCTCTCTGCATCCACCCCCTTGGGCATCTAACTTTGTGGTGTCCTCTGCCTCTGTCTCTGGACTTGACCATGTGCCTGGCTTTTTGGGTAATAGAATGAAGCAGAAGTGCAAGTATGGTGCTTCTACGTCTACAACTCAAGAGGCCTTGCTCTTTCTTGTGTTTCTGTCATCTCCATGAGGACATTCCTGAGGTAGCCTACTGACATGGAACAGATAGGAGGCAGAGACTTGAAGTGCCCAATTAGCCCAGTTGAGACTCGTCTAGATCAGTGGTCGGCAAACTCATTAGTCAACAGAGCCAAATATCAACAGTACAACGATTGAAATTACTTTTGAGAGCCAAATTTTTTAAACTTAAAATATATAGGTAGGTACATTGTTATTAACTTAATTAGAGTACTCCTAAGGCTTAGGAAGAGCCACACTCAAGGGGCCAAAGAGCCGCAGTTTGCTGACCATGGACTTATCTTTCTTGGACAACTGCCCAGGGAAGATAACATCAGTCATGGGAATTTACCAGTAAAGCAAGGAGTTGGGGCAGCTGATTTCTCCTTCCTCTGTCAGCTTCTGTTAAAATGATTAGGATTTCTAATAGATGTTTTTACCTTCAATTCACTGACTTAGGAAAATTGCTTCAAGAAATAAATATTCAAATTCTTTTACAAAACTACTTGGCTATCTATAACCATTAAATGTGATGATTTGCAGAAGACCAAACTGAAATGATTTTCATCAACAGGTGGAAATCACATCAGTGATATCCTTAAACACCTACTCAGACCACATGCTTCAGCATCACAGTTCTTAATCTGAGCAGGTGGAGAGAGTCAGACACAGGCCTCCCTTTCTTTAAACCATATATCCGTGACTGTGCCACATGAACCACATAAATAGCATGAGAATTAAAACTAACCCATGCCTATTAAAATACTTGACAAGGGTGTCAATAAGTTCATTGTTACTGAGGTTTATAAGAATGTTTAACAGAATAAGACAGGAAGAGTGGATCACAGAAACGAAAATTTAATTAACATGTAATTAGCATAAGCAGATTAAGACTGCTATGCTGGGAGTGATGAAGAAACAAAGATGAATGAAACTCAGCCCATGAACATTATAGATAAAAGGGAAATAGCCTGATTTCATCTCTCCCTTCTGTTATAATGAAGAGGGCTACCTTCCTGAAATACACTCGTCTACAATGGACCCTTCAATAAGTGTTGGTCAATGAATAAAATTAAAATGCTAACAAAATATACAACACTTCCATCACCTCTACAAAGTTCCTCATGCTCCTTATGAGTCTCTGCTGTCCCTGTCCCTCTCAGAACCAATCCCTCTTCTGATTATTTTTCACCATAATTAATTTTGCCTGTTTTAGAATTTCAGATAAATGAAATCATACAGTATACTCTTTTGGGCAAGTCTTCTTTTACTCAGTCTATTGTTTTTGATGTTCTTTTTTGTTTTCCCATATATCAGTTCCTTTTTCTTTAATGCTGAGTAGTGTACCAGTGTATACATATGTCATATTTGCACAAGTGGCCGTGTGTGTGTGTGTGTGTGTGTGTGTGTGTGTGTGTAAATTATTCTCCTGTTGATGAATACCTAGATTTTTTTCAATTTGTGGTTATTGTGAATAAAAATGCCATGGATATTTTTGTACAAGTATTTCTGTGAGCTATATTATAATTTTTCCTGGGTAATTATCCAGAAGCAGAATTGAAGAATATAAAGGGTGTTTAGTTTTATATGAAACTACCATACATTTTTCTAAGGTGAGGATAACATTTTACACCCACACTAATAACATATGAGAGTTCTAGATGCTCCAAATTCTCACCAATATTTGCAGTTGTTCATATTCTTTTTTAAACTTTAGCCATTCTGATGGGTGTGTACTAGCAAGCATCTCGGTGGATTAGTTTACATTTCTCTGATAACTAATAATTTTGAGCCCATCTTTCTGTGCTCATTGTAAATTCGTATGTTCATACCCTTTGCCTAATTTAATTCAGTTATATTTATTACTGAGTTTTAGGGGTTCTTTCTGTGTTCTGGATATAAGTATTTTGCCAATATCTTTTTTAAATCTGTGGTTTGCTTTTTTACTTTCTTAATGATTGGTGTTGCTTATTTTCAAATATTTGGGGATTTCCTAGATGTCTTATTGTTATTGATTCCTATTTTATGTCATGTTTGTTAGATAATATAGTCATTAGGATTTCAATGTCTGTGCCATGTGCACTTGAACAGAATGTGTATTGTGAAGTTCTTGGGCAAGGTCGATACATGTAATTAAGTCAAGGTGTTCCATGGTGTTGTTCAGATCTTCTGGCCCTTGCTAATTTTTTTTACTCATTGTTTATTATAATTGCTGAGGGAGTGTTAAATCTCCATATGTATTTGTCTATTTCCCCTTTTAATTCTGTCAAGTTTTGCTTCATTTATTTTCATGTTCTGTTACTACCTGCATATATGTTAGGATTGTTATGTCTCACCAATGAATTGACTCATTTATCATTTAAAAAGTCTTGCTTCATTGACAGTAATGCATTGTATTTGTTATTAAAATAGCTACTCTAGCCTTCTTATCATTAGTGTTTGCAGGTTATATCTTTTCCATTCTTCTTTTACTTTCAACTGACCTGTGTCTTCACATTTAATATGCAATTCTTGTAGAAAGCATAAAGTACTGTCTTGCATTTTTAGTCAACCTGATGAGCTGTGTCTTTACTGGGCATGTTTAGTCCCTCTACATTTAATATAATTATTGATATGGTTGGGTTTAGGTCAACTATTTTGTTATGTTTTTTGGCTTGTCCTACCCTTTATTTTTTCTCTCTGTCCCTCCTTTTTTCCTTCCCTGAGTTTGAATGCTTTCTAAAATTCTATCTCAAATTCTCTCTTGGCTTTTTAGCCATTTCATTTCTCTTTTCATTATTACTTTTAATGTTTTCTTTAGAGATTATAATATAAATCTTTAACATTTCACAATCTAATAAGAATTAATATTTTACTAGTTTTTGTAAATGACGCATCCATTTGTTTTATAACTTTATTTATTCAACATTTTTGTGAAATACTAGTAGTTGTCCTATATATTATACCTACATGTGCTATACACCCCATGATACAATTTTGCATTTTCAGTTTAAACAATGATCTAAACTTTGAGCAATTGAGAGAAATATGAAATATAGTATTTTAAACTTACATATTTACAATTTAGAGTGATCTTCATTCTTTTCTCAACATCCAAGCTTTATCCAGGATTGTTTTCCTTGAGCCAGAATTTTCTTTAGTATTTCCTCTCATTCAGGTCTCCAGGTAACAAACATTTTTTTTATCTCAAAAAGCTGTTATTTCGCCTTCAATCTGGAGTAATATTTTTCTTGGTTATAAATTTCTGGGTGACAAAATTTTCCTTCTCTCAGCACTACAAACACAATGTTCTTTTGTCTTCTTAACACCATTGCTTCTGATAAGATGTCAGCAATAATTTGTGCCATTGTTTTCTTTTATATAATGTGTCATTTCTCTCTGTACTTTAAAGATTTTCTCTTCATCTTTGTTTTTCAATAATTTGACAATGATGTGTCAAATGCAGTTTTCTTTGTAGTTATTTTTCTTAGAGTTCGCTGAGCTTTTTGAAGCACTTGATTTCTGCCATTTATCAAATTTGGGAAATATATTTGCTGCTTCATCCTCTTCCTCTAAGGATCCAATTACATGTATGTTAGACCTTCTGGGATTCTCCACAAACACTGTTCTGTTCCTCCCTCTTTGCTTTTCAACTTGAGTAATGTCTATTGATCTATATTTGTTTATTTTTTTCTATCACCTTATATCTACTAATAAATGTATCCAGTAAGTGAATTTATTTACTTCAGATATTGTATTTTTTAGTCCTTAAATTTTAATTTGATTTTTTTATAGATTTTTTTTCTACTGAGATTGGTTATCTTTTTGTTCTTTATGGTCTTGATTTCCTTTGCATCTATAGTTATAATAGCTACTTTAAAATATCTGCTAATACCAAATTCTGGGTCATCTTGAGTCAGCCTCTATTAGATTGTCTTTTCTCTTGAGTATGGAACATCTTTTCTAGTTTCTTCATATATTGTACTTTGGTTTATGCCCCAACTATTGTCATAATTTATTGTAGAGACTCTGACATTTACTATGCTCTTCTCAAGGGTGTTTAATTTGTTTTGTGTTATCAGGCTCTTCATTTTCTGAACTCAAATTCTGCCCACTGTCCTCTGTCTCTGAAAACTCTATCCAGTTATTTTAGACTAGCTAGTAAGCTTGGAATCTGTCCCACACATGCATAGTTCATGGTTAGCACCATGGTTGGAGTTTACATATGAAGATTTGGGGATGCATCCCTGTTACTCTTGTTTTTGCAGTTTTTTTTATCTTTGACAACTGTGTGAGTTTCTGTTCCAGTTCTAGCTCATGCTACAGATAAGGTCAGATGGCTGTGCTGTTGACTTCCAGTGAAAACGCCTGTTGTTTGGCTGTCTCACTTATCACCAAAGCATCAGCCTACCATCATGCCTGGAACATATTGCAGCACTGACTAAGGCTCAGCAGACATTCTGAAATTAACAAGTAAATGAGATTCACACACTCAGCATTGGTGTCAGACAGACCTTAGTTCAATGTCCTCCTCTGCACTGTTTTTGCCATTTGATCTTGGGAGAGTCAATCTCTCTGTCTTGAGTTTTCTCCTTAAAATGAAGAGAATAGTAGATATTTCTAAAGCTTTGGTTAAGATTGAGTTAATTAGATAGTGTTTGGCATGTCAACATGTGAAGGCTTTCACTGTTATTCCAAAGTCAACTGAGAAAAGTTCCACAGGAAGAGTGTACCATTGAGGGGTCTAAGGAGGCAGCAACAATTTTCATTTGGAGAAGAGGCTTTTTAGAGGGATTTAGTGTTTAAGGTAGGCATTGAGAAATGTAAGCTATTTAATTCAAAATATTTGCTTCTAGTGTTTCACATTTACATATTTTCCTTATATATGTAAGTAAATGTATATACTTACATGTATATGTAAGTATATATGTACATACTTATATATCTATATATATAAAAGGCTAAGTGATCGTCCCACTGTCCGTCCATCTGACTGGCCAGTAGGTATGATGCACACTGACCACCAGGGGGCAGACGCTCAGGGTAGGAGCTGCCGAGCTGCGGTGACTTGGCAGCAGCTGTTCTCGGGTGACGCACCCTGGAACCAGAGAGGAGGGAGCCCGATTCCTCACTGGGCCGTGTGATTCCACCTTTGGCCATGGGTTATGTTGTTGCTGGGTCACTGTCGGCCTCAAATCTGGTTTACTGCACACTTGCATTTGCGTTCCACACCCTGTACGACAGCAACTTTGCAGAGTGCCCGCTCGCACTCCAGGACCCCTGAGGGGATGTCAGAGAGCCAGTTTCGGCCCGATCACCACAGGCCAGGCCGAGGGACCCTGCTTACTCCGCAGATGCCCTTCAAGCAGCAGGCGCTGCCCCAGGTGTGGCTGGCTAGGGAGGGATCGTGGGAGGTTGGCTCCAGGGTGTGTCTGGCCCTTCTCGCCCAGTCCCATCCTGCCGGCCACCTTCTAATTAATCTCCTTTCATTGTGCACGAATCTGTGCACTGGGCCACTAGTATTATCTATATCTATAGATATCTACATCATACATGTCTGTATCTACATATAGATATTTATACATACACATACAAGCATGCATATAGACCTATAGATATAGATGTAGGTATGGGTATAGATTAGATTAGATATATCTATAGATATATAGATATAGCTACACACACATGCATATACATTTAAAAGTACAAAAGTGGAATCAACTGTCATTTAAAAATAGGTCAAGAACAAGGTCAAAATCAATGCAAAGACTTTTGCAAAACTAAAGATGAGTAAAATCATGAAACAAGAGTTCAAAGCAGTTTCCAGACTTATTATACTCTCTTTGTCAGAGATGTGCTAAAACCTGAATTAGGATCATGTCTGACACTTGAAATTGGGATACAAACTTTCTTATTCAAGAGAATTAAAAAATGTATAGCTCAGAGCTGAGTTTTTATGATCTCTGGAGCTAATCTAATTGTAGCTTCAGATGATGTCAGAAATCCTACTGGTGTTGCAAAAGGAGTGGGTTACATGAAATATCTAGGCCTCCTTTCTCTAACCTGTCAGAGTAAACCTTGACAACGTTTTTAATGGTTTGGGAAACCATGATAAATATAACACAATGTTGACCTTTTTAAGGATATGAACCAATGACAAGGAAATTGATATTTTGGAGTTCTGAGATCTAGACCTGGCTCAGCTACTTGCTGTGCAAATGTACCCAAATGAAACAATATTCCTTGCTCATTCCTTCCTCGTTAAAATTGTGGAGTGGGAGAGGCATTTCATTTCCCTTCCAAATAACATTTACAAAAATGAGTTTGTGAGCAGTCTACAAAAAGAATAGGCACTATCATGCTGAAATTTACCTATAATCATGGGGCACTTTCAGAATTTTTTTCATTTAATAACTGAAGGCTAAAAAATTAATTGTAACCACATAAATTTGTTTAAAATAATGTGAAATTATAAAAATACTAGAGGCCCGGCGCATGGGATTTGTGCACTGGTGGGGGGTGTGGCCTGTGGAGATCGGCCCACTGTTGGAGTGCCACTGATCCAGGTCAGCTGAGTGGCTGTGGATCCTCCCTCTGAGCAGCTGCTCCCTGGTCTGGCATCTTCCTTGGAGCCAGAGCACTTGCCTCTCCAGGGGACCCAGTCAGGGCCAGGCCCAGGGACAATAGCACTGATAGGCAGTGGAGTAGACCTCAGTCCCGCAGCGGCCATGAACCCACCTCCCAGCTTCCAGGGTCAGCTCTGCAAGCCTGGCAGCAGTGCTGCATGGCCTGCGGGCATCCGGAAGAGGTGGCAGGAAGTGAGGAGGAGCCTGGGGTGAGGAGGTGATAATCGCAGACGGGTTCCTGCCTGTTGGCCTGGGGTCACAGCGGGAGCAGCCGCTCATCTCAGTCAGCTGTGTGGTGCTCCCACTGTGGTAGCACACTGACCACCAGGGGGCAGCTCCTGCATTGAGCATCTGCCCCCTGGTGGTCAGTGCATGTCATAGAGACTGGTCGACTGGTCGTTCTGGTCGTTCCGCCATTTGGTCACTGGGCTTTTATTATATAGGATGTGTTAAAATCAAGCATATTTTCAGTTACATTACATTAGAACTTTTAAATTGTAATAAACAATGAGGAGTAAATTGTTGAAGTTCAAATAAATTAAATTTGCTCACATGGTAGCAATTGTGTGCTGTCAAAATTGTCTCAGACATACAACATGTTTACTTTTACACATAGATTCAGCAAGGACCTACCATCTTCCTAAGCTCATTTTATGCCACTCTCTCTTTGGCTCACTACATCAACACTTTCTAGCCTCAGGGCCTTTGCTCATGTTGTTTCTTCTTCATAGCAGCTCTTACCATACTCTTCTTATGCAGGTTCTTTCTCTTTTTTTTTGATCTTAGCTTAATTATTTTTCACTCGAGATACCTCTTCTGACCATTCTATCTGTAGTGACCCTCTTTTTTCCCATTATTCTCTTCTTAGCTCCATTTTATTTCCATCATCACAGTTATTCCCATAGTTAAAATGCCAGCCCTTTTTTTCCACAAATGAGGACATTGGGAAACGTTTAAGAAACTTTGTTAGATTTGAAATAAATCAAAGACAACACATACTAGTAAGTTCAGCAACTTTTCTTGAGAATCTTAATTTGTTCCTTCTTACTAATCTCTGTTTTGGAAATTTCAAAGTGATACTTAAGAATCAGAAAGAATTTTTTAAAATATTTTCTTTTGGTTCTAGGACTTGGTTTGAGTTGCTTTCATAATTACAATCATCATGCTATCTGAGCTTGAATTGTTCTACTATTTTTATGGCAATGTTAATCAGTTCTATTCTTAGAACTGATTACAATGGAGTTATTTGAAAATGTTATCAATGATCCTGATTGCAAAATAAAATTGCAAATTGTTTGCAGAGCTAAGTTTAACAACAGAATTCTCTTTAGTGTTCTGTAATAATCCCTACCTTTTCAGACCTCTTCCTACTTCTGTATTTGGAGAATAATTCTTGACTCCAGGATTTTTATCCTAGAATTTGTCATTGTCATTGCCTAGCTATTTGACCTTGAGCGTGTCAACTATTAACTTTTCTGTGCCTTAAATTTTGTCACCAGTAATAACAGGATAATATCTTTCCTGCCTAAATCACAGGTTTATTGTGAAGATATAATGAGTTATTCTTTGAGAAAATGCTTTGTAAATCATAAAGTGCTATAGATGATATTTTTATATTCTTGATTTAGCTTTTAAAAGATATCCCAAAAAAAGAGTATCACAGCAAGTCTTTTCTAGAACTACTGAGTCTAAGTAAGTTTATATAAAAGTAAATGTATCATAAGCTCTAATTCAAATCCATGAACTATGTTTAGTGATAAAAGTCTGGACTCAAACGTCAGAGAAAATTGTATAAGCCACAGTCCTGTCTTTTATTGACTCTTTGATCTTGAATAAATTAGAAAATTTACTTGAGCCTTCAACTTATTGCTAAAATGCCCATAATATCTACTTGGTGACCTACTTATTAGGACAGGCTACTGCAGGTTATGCTGTGATAACAAACAACTCCAAAATTTCAGTGGCATATACAACAAAGGTTGGTTGGCTTCTCCTCCCACTCACACTGCTGTGGGTCCTTTGTGGGTCAGTTGGGCCTATTTCTTCTTACTCTGGAGCTTTTGCTGATAGAGTTGCTACCACATAAAAGTTTGTTGATCACCAGAGAGCAGGTAATTGTGTACTGACTTGGCTTTACCTGCTTGTGTTTTACAACCCAAAAAAGAAGTCATATGGCCTCACCCATTTCAAGATACAGAAAAGTGTAACCCTATCATAGGCCTTGGAAGAGAACTAGAAATATTTGAAGGATAACCCTAATCATTGTCCCAAACAAGTTGCTTTAAAATTACATGAACAGCCCTGACTGGTTTGGCTCAGTGGATAGAGCGTCGGCCTGTGGACTGAAGGGTCCCAGGTTCGATTCCTGTCAAGGGCATGTACCTTGGTTGCAGCACATCCCCAGTAGGGAGTGTGCAGGAGGCAGCTGATCAATGTTTCTCTCTCATTGATGTTTCTCTCTATTCCTCTCCCGTCCTCTCTGTAAAAAATCAATAAAAATATGTTTTAAAAAAATTACATGAACAATAAATGCTTATCACAGTGCCTGGCGCATATATTAAGGATTCAATCATTTTTTTTTTACTTAGCATTACCTCACTCATCTTTATACACAAATAATGTTGAGACTTCCACAATGAACATTCACAATACCCTGATGAAACAGAAAGCTAGAGAATGTAACAGAAACCTGTCTAAGTTATTCTGTAATAAGGGGCAATAACTCTTCTCCCTCTTAAATACTTGTTTTTCTCCCTTAAAAATAATTGCAAAGAAAAATGTTGTGACTATGGGAAATTACATGGCATCACAAAGCAGCGTGGGCTTCTGAGAAGTACCTGTGTGAGGCACATTGTATCTGTTTTATTGAGAGGTATCCCAGAGCCATCATTCCTGATGCATCAAAGAAGGCATAAAACTTGCAAATAAATCTTGTTTTTTCAGCAACTTTGCAGTTGTTTCCCTGGAAGCCCTCTGACTGTTCTTCCATTCTTCATGGAGACTATGCTTCAGGTTGACGCTCTGTGATCCCAAAATATCCTGTTTTCTATGCCAAATGCCACAGATAAGCAAGGCAGAGGGAGAAGAAAATGGGAAAACAAAGGTGCTCATGAATACCTAGCCTGGTCCCTCTGTGCCAGTCCCTCCCAAGTTACACGCTGGTGTATTGCCTCTCATTTAGTCCCCAGGTGTCCATTCTGCTGAAACCCAGGCTTTTCCCCATTATGTAACAATAAATAGTCAGGTCCTGTATTTTTCATGTCCAATACAAAGGCATTCTGTTAAAACTCACAAACATAAATTGGTAATATTATATGAAATAATGAATTTATGGAACCATAGGCCCATGAGAGATAAGCTGGGTCAGGCTACTGGTAGTGGCTGCTTCCAACCCTCACCCATGCCCCTCCCTCCCCATGACTCCAGCCCAGGCTCAAAAATGGTCATTGAAAATTAATGAGGATGTTTAATGTGAACTCAGGTATCTGGGTTATTATGTCTGAATTCTAGGCAAGCTTCTTAAAAATGGTGCCCCAGACTGGGGTGACAGGAAGTAGATTTTTTGTTGTTGTTGTTTGTTTGTTTTAAAATATTTTTTATTGATTTTCAGAGAGAGAGGAAGGGAGAGGGATAGATTGAAACATCGATGAGATAGGAACATCATCGATTGGCTGCCTTCTACAACCCCCACACTGGGTATCAAGCCCACAACCCAGGCATATGCCTTAACCTAGAATCAAAACAGCAACCTCTTGCTTCCTGAGTTGATGCTCAACCACTGACCCACACCGACCAGGCTAGATTGTTTTCTTATTCAACTTAGAATTTATAATTATTAAAGAACTAGAGGCCCGGTGCATGAAATTCGTGCACAGGGGAGGGGGTCCCCTCAGCCCAGCCTGCATGCTCTCCAATCCAGGACCACTTGAGGGAATTCTGACTGCCGGTTTAGGCCCGATCCTGGGGATCGGGCCTAAACCAGCAGTGGGATATCCCTCTCACAATCCTGGACTGCTGGCTCCTAACCGCTCACCTGCCTGCCTGCCTGATCGCCCCTAACTGCCCCCCCCCCGCCAGCTTAATCACCCCTAACCACTTTTGCCTGCTGGCCTGATTGCCCCTCACTGCCCCCCCTGCTGGCCTGGTTGCCCCCTAACTGCCCCCCTGCCGGCCTGATCGCCCCATACAACCTGCTGCTGTCATTTGGTGGCCCCTCATTAACCCTCCTGCTGGTCTGGTCGCCCCACACAGCCTGTTCAGTTGTCCTTTCAGTTGCAACGGTTGCTTAGGCTTTTATGTAGATAGAAGGTTGTTATATTCACTTCCAGCCAGCGTCTTCATATTTCCTCGCTACGAGCCCCGTGACCAGATGTGTTTAGCTGAGGCCCAGTAAGCACATGCGCTGGTTTTCAGACAGCAGCTCTCAGTTGCTGGGAAAGTACTGTTTTGGGAGACAATTAGACACTCAGTTTTATACAGGTGTTATACCTCTGACAGGCTTTCTTTTCTCTACCCGCCCACCCCCCGTCTTCTTTTCCTTTTCTTTTTATTTTACTAAATCTATTTGCTGGAGTGGAATTCTGGCCCTGAGAGGCGCAGCATTTGTCAGTGGGAGAAGGTGTGGGTGGGAGCAAATGTATTTTTCAAGCCAATGCCTCACTCTGCACCCAGGGCACGATTCCTACTGTCGGGATGGATACCTGTGAGTATCCCTCCCTCAGGGGCAAGCGTCCATAGTTGATACTTAATTTATGGAAGTGCTCAGCCTGATTTTAGAAAATACCTAGTGATGTAAGACTAAGAATCAAGGGAAAAGATCAAGTTCTCACAGTCGCTGCTTGCTAATTAATCCCTGTGATTAACCACCTGAGAGAATCATCTAAGAATAGCTGTATTGGACAGCATTGCTTTCTGTCTTTTTCCCCTCTATCTTTGGCTCTCCACAAACAAGAGAAAATAGAGGGTATTTGGAAGGGAATATTTTGACAGTTCTAAAACAATAACCAGGCTACATGTAATTAGTGATTTTTGCTTTGGTGAGCTACAGCTCTCAGGGGGAAGCAGGCCTGCCTTTCTTTTCATTTGCAGCCTTGTTTTCTTTTTCAAATGATTCAGCTTCAGATATCTTCAGAGGTATGCATAAAGCTTTATAAATTATTTGAGGTTTTCATAAAAGCCAAACTCTGCAGGCAGCATGATCAATTCTAGATAGCATAATCCATTTCACTCTAAAATCTGTAGCCAAATCAGGACTGAAAATTTTACAATTAATTTTTTCCTCTTAAAAAAAATCTGAACTAGTTCATTTTAAACTACGGTATGTAAAAATTTAGTCAATAGTCTTAAGGGTTTTACTGCAGGTATGTTTGTATACATGCATATATTACATATAAAGCATTAAAATATATTGAAACTTGCCATAAGCCAAACACAATATTATATTTATAACAAATTCAGATGTCTTTTTTATAATGTTATATATTTGTATACTTATCTTAAACCTAATCACAAATGTCTTGGCTAAGATGGTCATCGAATCAACCTTATATTTCAATATTATGAGATGACATAAAATTCTACCTCCCAGAGATCTCTGATAGCATTTCATTGTAAGTCACTCTAGATATTTATCTCTACTTACACATATGTAGAAGATTTTCAAAAATGGGATCTGCACACCATTTAGAAATGAAGCATGATTTAAGTATCATAAGAACGAATTTTTCTAATTGTATCTTACTATGCAGGCGTTTACCCTTCCTGGTTCAGATTCTGCTTCCAATGGATCAAGCATAGTTCCTTTGAAAGGGAGAGCCCTGAGTTTTGTCACCCATTAATCCCTTGCAATCACTCTGCTGTGCAGGGGAAAGATGAAATAAGCTCAGAGATTCTCCCACTAACTAGACATGCGACCTTCAGCAAACCTTACCCGTCCCTGGAATTCATTATTCGTATTCATCCAATGACAGAATTAGAATAAATGACTCTTGAATCTTAGTGACTTCATCTCATCTCTCCAGGGCTGCCTTTCAGATGCACCTCCCTCTCCTTGTGGTCTACTAAGATGGGTCCTGGGGGAGTGGGGACACAAAGGAGCCCATGTTCATTCTAAACCTTTACCAAGCTCAGCTTCTGTGCATGGTAGGCACTCAGGATATAGGGGTAAACAAGGAGGTATGCTTCAGCATCTAATAACTTTTATAGTTTGGACATTTAAACTTTCCTCTAGTCTAGATTGGAAGGTAACTGAAGCCAGCTTTTGGAAAGTCTGGCAGCTCATAGGTGGCATACCAGGGAAAGAGATCAAGTAGATAGGACTTAGAGTTAAAAATGCATCTGCCTGGCTAGCTTTCTGTGTACCATTCAGTTTATAATCTATCGTGGTCGTTGCTGATGAAATGACATTCAAGGACTTAGAGATCCTGAATCTGGCCACATGCCACCACAGTTCTTTGCTGCTCTAAAACGTCTGTCATATTGTGCTTGGTCTAGTATACAATGAATTTTTGGATAAGAATGTGTGGTTTTTAAAAAATATATTTTTATTATTAATTTCAGAGAGGAAGTGAGAAGGAGAAACATCAATGATAGAGAGAACCATGGATTGGCTGCCTCCTGCACACCCCACACTGGGGATTGAGCCCGCAACCCAGGCATGTGCCCTGACAGGGAATTGAGCTGTGACCTCCTCGTTCATAGGTCAACACTCAACCACTGAGCCACACTGGCCAGGCCATTTGTTTAAAATCAGTTAGGATACCAGTCAGCATTCTCAGCACATTGTAATAACTTAATAGATGTTTTTTAAACAAATTAATTACTCGGTTCCATTTCTTCTCAAAGTGTTAAATCCATACACTAGAATATAAAGGTAAGAGGCAGAATTTATTTCATTTACTTAGAACTTCTCTAGGATATACTGATTGCATCCTAGATATGCAGAAAGTGGAAGCAAACAAGAAAAGGGAAAATGGCCAACGCTATTCCTTTGCCTTCTAAATCTGGTGCTTGCTCATCATCTGCTGAAATAATCACGAGTGTGCCTTGAGTTGAGGATCAAACAGGGACATTGTAGCATCAGAAAGTTCAGTGCCCTTTCTCTATTGAAGCAATCATTTTTATTAAGAGCCTACTGTGTCTAGGGTATGTTCTACATTCTGCACATTAAGAAACCAAATATATGTTTTTCAATATCCACCCAAACAGACTTTTATACAAAAATACTCCAAACAAGTATTGGTTTAGTGAGGAGAGAGCAAGTATGCTATCTCAAAAATCTTTTCTAGGAGTTAAACACAGTTTACAAATTACATCACTATTTTCAGTATTATCATCTGCAACTGTGTTTCGGAAGACAACGGTACTCATAGACTTGAACAAGAGGGGTATTCTGGTTCTTCGTCTCATTGCTGTGCTGGTTCTTACTGCCCTCTTCTTCCAAATATATATATTACTCTCTAGGAAGGAAAATTATTAGTTCGATGAAATTGCTGCAGTATTTTTCTTCCCAACTGTGTGCAATTCATTTCTTTAGCTGTGTGTCAGTTGCCTAGGAAACCTTGGTGGAGGAACATTTGATTGGCTGTCATCTTGGACTTATCATGAGAGTGTTGAGCACAGAGTTAGAGTGGTATAGCCCAGATAAGTTGTTCCAAAGATATAACAATACCTCTCCGTGCTTGTTTGCAAACAGATGCAAAGCATACTGAGTTTGAGGTGTTATCATGCTGCAGGAGGTTCTGTGTGTAGAATTTTGAAGTCTCCAGTAATAGACACTACCTAGCACTATTTTCTCAGTACAGCAGCCTTGATCTCTTGTCAGGTATTCCAAATGTGTTTTCCTTACCTGTAGTCTGAGACTCTTAATTTAAGGTCCCAATTTGAGAGCCATAACTGCTCCATCCCTCCAGGGCAGTGGAACTGTTTCCTAAGCTAGGCTATTTTACCTGCTTGAGGGGATGATTAAAGTACCCAGGCTGTATTTTTCAGTACTGTCACACTCCTTACATAATGCATTTAATGACAATTTTAATATCTGTAATACACTGCCATTTATACACTACCTCATCCAATTCTTTCTGGAACCTGTGAGCTAGGAAGGATAAGTCTAACTAGCTTACTTAAAAGATGAGATATTAAAGGCCCAAAGAGATGAAACTATTCATGTGTGATCACAAAATTGAAAAGTAGCAGAGCTGAAATTCATATCTGAGCCTGCTGATAAAGTTCAGAGTCCTCACCATAAGAATTTCTAATTGTCCCCGTCTAATAAAACAGCCTGTCCTGGTGGCCTCCAGCTCCAAAGAATATCCCCAACCCATTTATTTCTCTGGTTCTCTGCTATTCCACATATTTTCCCTCCAGACTTCCAACCAGCCTTCTAAATGGTTTCCTTGATACTGCTCTTACTTCTTGAAATACATTCTCCCCACCGCAGCCAAGTATTTTAAAAATTGCAATGTAGGTGTTTTTAAAGTAAAATTTACATGCCACGAAGGCACAGATTGTAAAAATACAGTTCAGTGTGTTCTGATGAATATATACTTCATACGACTGCTACCAAAATTGGAATTGAGAACATTCTCAGAACTCCAGACATTTCTCCCATGCTGTCTTCCAATCCCTATCCCTCAGAGGCAACCGTTGTTTTTATTTCTTTCACATGAAAATGTATATAAATGATGCCATGCAATATATACTCTTTGGTTCTGGCTTTTTTTCTCAGTAAAATATTTTTGAAATGCATCCATGTTGTTGCATGCATGAGAAATTTGTTATTTTAAGCACAGTGTAATATACCATTGTCAGCATAGATCTCAAGATATTTATCAATTTCAACTTTTTAAAAATATATTTTTTATTGATTTCAGAGAGGAATGGAGAGGGAGAGAGAGCTAGAAACATCAATGATGAAAGAAAATTATTGATTGGCTGTCTCCTGCATGCCCCGTACTGAGGATCAAGTCTGTATCCCAGATATGTGCCCTGACCTGGAATGGAACCAAGACCTGGTTCATAGGTCGAAGCTCAACCACTAAGCCACGCCAGCTGGGCAATTTTACTTTTGATAGACTCTTGATTTATTTCTTATTTTTTAATATTATGCCACAGTAATTTTTAGTAAAAGTCTTATTTTAGAACTAGAGGCCTGATGCACGAAATTCGTGCAAGGGGCTCGGCCCTCACAGCCCCAGCTTCATCCAGAAGGTCGTCTAGGTGGTCATTCTGCTCTTTAGTCTAATTAGCATATTAGCTCTTTATTATATAGGATAGTTTCAGATTTACAGAAAAGTTGTGACGCTATCCCACATCCACTAATTGTCACAACTAATTCATTGATGTTGACATTGTTATCATCTAAAATTCAGAGATTATTTGGATTTTCTTCGATTTAACCTAATGTTGTTTCTTTGTTCTGGGATTCCATCCAGCACACCACCTTACATTCAGGTGACATGTTTTCTTAGGCTTTCTCTAAACTGTGATGGTTTCTCAGAATTTCCATTTTTGATGACTTTGAGAGTTTTGAAGAATAGTAAGAGGCATTTTTTAGACTATTTTTGAATTGGGGTTTCTTTAATTCTTATGATTAAGCTAGAGTTAGGGAGTTTGGGGGGAAAGGCCACAGAGGTGAGGTGCCATTCTCATCACATCAGAGCAAGAGCTGAAGTGACCAACACGACATCACTGTGGATATAAACCATGATCACCTGGCTAACAATTTTTATAGTTTTCTATTTTACATTTAGATAGATAACCCATTTAAGTTAATTTTTATGTAAGATATAATATCTATAATTAGGCTCATATTTACATATGGAACTACTACTTGTTTTTTCAGTAATGTTGGTTAAAAATCTATCCTTTCTCCATTAAATTGTCTTGTGCCTTTGTTAAAAATAAGTTAACTAAATATGTGGGGGTTTATTTCTGGGCGCTATATTGTCACTGATATATGTGTCCATTCTTTTACCATAAACAAGGTGTTGTGATTATTGTAGCTTTCTATTAAGCTTTGAAGTAGATTGTTTAATCACCCAATTTTATTTTGCTTCTTGAGTATTATGTTGCATATATATGTCCTTTGCATTTGCGTATAAATTTTGGAATCAGTTTATCGATATCTATAAAATAGCTTGCTGGAACATGGATTGGGATAGGATTGAATCCATAGATCAGGTTGGGAAGAACTGACATCTTAACGACATTGAGTCTTCCAACCTATGAACACACAATAAATTCCACTTATTTAGATGTTTTTTCATCGGCATTTGTTTTAGTTTTCCTCCTATAGATCTTGTGCATATAATCTTAGTTTTATACCTAACTAATTAATTGGGGGGTAGGGGGGTACTGCTGAAAATATTACTTATTTTTATATTTTTAATTTTCATTGATTTCAGAGAGGAAGGGAGATGGAGAGAGAGATAGAAACATCAGTGATAAGAGAGAATCATTGATAGGCTACCTCCTGCATGCCCCCTAATGGGGATGGAGCCCGCAACCCAGGCATGTGCCCTTGACCTGAATTGAACCTGGTACCCTTTAGTCTGCAGGCTGACACTCTATCCACTGAGCCAAACCAGCTAGAGCAATAGTATTGTTTTTTTAAATTTCAATGTTTTATAGCTGGCAAACATAGTAAGTTTGGAAACATAAGCAATGCCATGTTTAACCATTTCACTTCAAATGCAAATTTCTTACTCTGGCCTACAAGATTCTGCCAGTCTCTCTAAACTAATCTCAAACCAGGTAACTTTTATTCCTAAAGTGCAAATTCAGTCTTTTTTAATATTTCTTGACTTATTTCAAGCTTTTCCATTACTTGGGGCTTTTGTGCTTGCCCTTCATTGTGCCTGGATTTCTCTTTTCCTAAGTATTTTCCAATTTGGTTCTGGCATTTTTTTATCCCTCAGGTAGCAATTCAAATTTCAAATGTCAGAGTGGTCTTCCTGATCACTACATTTAAATAGCCTAAAATTCCTTTCTCCACTTTATTTATCCTTCATAGCCTTCATAGTGGTTATTACTATATGACATCATTTTATTTGTTATGCTTTATAGTTATATCAGTCTCTATACAAATAGAATATTAATTAGATGAATAAGGACTTTTCCTTTTTCATTCACTACTTGATTCTCAGGGCTTATTACCATGTTTAGTCTTCTACGGAAACATTTCTTTGCTAAGTGCTATTATGTAGAGTCTGGACACTCTAATTGTACTTAAATCAGTCCCATTAACACCAGTCCTTCACTCTTCTTTCCTCACACATCCCTTTCTTGCACCTGACTATAAGTTAATTGGTCTCCAGTTCCTTCTCACTGAATCTTCTCCCACAGAAGAAAAGAAGAAATGACATGACTAGTATTCGTATGAACTTCAAGTCATCTATGAATGACCCTAAGTCCATGAATGATGGAGATTTCCCTGAATACTTAAACCCATAAACCATTCTGAACCTCTGACTAGGTCCAGAGCGAGGCTTCTATTCGAAGGATCCTCACACCGAGGTGATAGTCTTAGAGTACACAGGATATATGTTACTACTGTCTACTTCAGTTTATGTTGGGTGGGTGGAGATTTGCATTCATAGCCATTGTTGGTATTGATTTTGTATGGATTTAATTTCAAAGGAAAAAGCTACAGATTCTTATTTCTACAGTCCCTAAAATTCAGTGGAAGATTGTCTAAAAGCACAGCAGATATTATTAGAATCTTAGAGGCAAGAAAAAAAAGCCACAATATGGCTTCCGATATATATATTTCCAACTCTTTCACTGGCACCATTGTGGTTATTTTACAACTTATGCCCCCTAACATGAAAGGAGTCTTTCTGACAAAGCAAGCTTGATAAGACAGCTGGAGTTTTTTGGAGAATGTTGACCAAAGTAATTACTGTATTTCTGACAGCAGCTGTAAAGTTTCTGTTGCTAGGGTAGAACTTAACCCTTAACTAACTGAATTCTAGGGAATTGATTGTCACATTTTGTTGATACACACATAGCAATATCACTTTTAAAAACATGAGCTATTTAATTGGATAAACAGCATAACACTTTATTCCTGGATACCGTAGGTTCAAAAAAATTGCAAAAATATTTATATAATAGATGGAGAAAAAGTGGTTCTCTTTACTAGTCAATTTATGCCTGCTCTTATTCCCACAGTTGCATGTACCCTAACATTTAGCCTACTTGGTAATTAAGTAGGATTATATCCTACTTGGATACAATTAAGCTTAAAGCAATATTGAGGTAATATAGACTAAAATGCAGTATTCTCTCTAATCCCAGATTGCCAAAATGACATCTAAAACTTCTCCTACTCTTCTTTTAAATTATCAAAAGTCATTGCTTGCAACAACCAGTTGCCAAATATAAGACACTAATAGGCCGAAACCGGTTTGGCTCAGTGGATAGAGCGTCGGCCTGCGGACTGAAAGGTCCCAGGTTCGATTCCGGTCAAGGGCATGTACCTGGGTTGCGGGCACATCCCCAGTGGGGAGATGTGCAGGAGGCAGCTGATGGATGTTTCTCTCTCATCGATGTTTCTAACTCTCTATCTCTCTCCCTTTCCTCTCTGTAAAAAAATCAATAAAATATATTTAAAAAAAAGACACTAAAAGATTACAAAAGAAGTGTAAAGCCATGAATTCTGTTTTCAGAGTTTTTGCTAACAGGTATGGGCCTGAGATACTCCAGAAAAATTGCTGTTAAGGAGTGGGGGAAAAAATTTCTCCAAAACCATTCTTGGGGGAAAAAAAAATTATTTATTTTTTTATTTTTTTTTTTAAAAAATATTTTTATTAAATTTTTTACCGGAGAGG
>NW_005871291.1:1252971-1366590 GCF_000147115.1 Myotis lucifugus
GCCGAGCTGCCTCCTGCACATCTCCCACTGGGGATGTGCCGCAACCCAGGTACATGCCCTTGACCGGAATCGAACCTGGGACCCCTCAGTCCACAGGCCGACGCTCTATCCCACTGAGCCAAACCGGTCTCGGCAAAAATTTATTATTTAGTGCCTGGTTGGGATCTTGAATAATATTCAAATTAATGATGTGCACAACATTGCATGTCAGGCTGTGAGAATGAAATGCTGCTGTGGTTATAGTAAAACATGGTAGTCATAATAGTAGTAGAGTTAGTAGGTGTAAGAACAACCTCACACTTATTACTTCTAACCCTCTCAACTGTCCTATGGATTAAGTGCTATGAGTTTTTACAAAAGAGAACCCTGAGGCTCATGTACATCCCAAATTAGGAATTCCATCAACATTCCTAAGTCAGGACTCCTTGTCTCAACCATGATACTCTCTCTTTAAGACATCAAATCAGGCTTCAGGGAGGAGACTGGATTGGAACAAGGTTTAGCACATATGAAACTTGATTCAAACATTCAGCCGTAAGGGAAGAATCCATTTATTTTCTATGTATCAACCTATTTTTTTTCAGTTCTTCAACGTGTAGAACATCGCATCAGGCATTTATTTTCATTCCAACTCCAACCATTTGTCATTTGTACAGAGGTTCTAAGTTTGTTTAAAATGGGAAGGAAGCAGCTTTCATCCTTCAGGGCCCAAGATTGTCTAGTCTATGTGCCAAACTTGGGTGTTGCCAACTCTGACAAGGCTGGGAACTCTGTGGCTAGGGTGCCAGCACCCTAGAAACAGTACCCAAGCATCTCCTCAGGCATGTGGCCCCCTCAGACCTTCATCTCCTTCTCGGGCAGGGGCTTCTCACTGCTGCTGCTTTGCAAAGACCAGACTGTCTCCTACTTTCCAAGAAACCCAGCACAACTCTTCTCAGTGGCTTAGGCTAGAATATGTCTTGCAAGTCACCTTTCCTTTAGCCCAGAAACAGAAATTTCTCCTGAGACAAGGAAGCATGGGAGATCATGCTATCTTTGTGAAATGGGTGGAGAATGAGAAAGACCAGGAGGAAAAGAAAGCAAATTAGTATCTCAGTGGTTCATTCTGTCACATAAACATTGCAGACAAGTAGAAAGGAAATAGGCAAAGATAGGCCTTTGTAGGTTACCTGAGATTGCAGTAGGCTGTAGTGCCTTGCTACCCAAGCGTGATTCTAGCACCAGCAACAACTGTATCTCATGGCAGTTTGTTAGGAACGTAGAAACTCATTGTGCTCCCAAGTCCACGAATCAGCACTAATAAATGCTAATGAATGGTACTCTCACAAGATTCCCTGGTGGTTTGTATGCATATTAAAGGTCTAAAACTACTGTATAGAGGGCAAAAAGCACAAAGTATGCTCGCCCAAAGCATAGTATATAGATCATTTGGTTACAACACAGGGTTTGTGCAAGAGAAGAAGCTTGATGTGTCTAGAAATGATGGCTCAAGAGACTTGAAAGACATGTTCAAGGAATTAGAAGTTTCCCTGTATTCATTGGGGAGATCGTTGGAAATTTTTGCACCATTTGTGAAAGAGTATGGTAATCTGTAGCCTTAAATATTCTCTGTAGGATATGCCTTTAAGTCCATCTGACACTTTCAAAATACATAGGCTTTTCAGGCTGCTGGAAGGCCATTAATTTACTGACATTTTATGATGTAAAGATGTTCTGATTAATGACTTGTGAGAGTAATTTTAGCTCTTAGGGTCACTGGGTTCTGCAAAGAGGCAGTGGGAGCTACGATCTCAGGGATAAGAGAGATTGAATGAATGTTCACAGTCACAAACAGAATATGTAGGGCTAACAGGTCACCAGGAACACTGTATATGAATCTTTCAGGTTTTTAACACTAAAGTGTGCACCTCTTTTCATCTGCCCTTTGAATTCTTATTTGAACCCTCACCCGAGGTAGGTCAGATGCAGAGCGGAGCCAGCTCTCCTCATCCTCCTGAAACAGCCTCCAGGTTAGTCATTTGCAGCCATCACTGCACATTAGAATCACCTGGGGAGCTTGAAACACTCCATCTGCCCGGCCATATTCCCAGACTAATCAAGTGATTATTTCTAGTAGTGCTAATAATCAGCCAGGTATGGCTAGAATCACATAAATGCCCTCAAACTGAGAATTACAATAAGAGAGGAAGTATTCTTCTGGTTCAGTGTTTGGAGTGAACCAGAAGATTATCATTTATTAGGTCCATAACACTGAGATCTGTGTTTCACGTGCATCATCTGTTAAGGAGTCCCCTAGAGAGATAATGGTGTGTCAAGGAAGATTTTTACCATAATCCCCCCTTTATGAAACAGCAAATGGAGGCTCAAAGAAAAGAATGCAGTTGCCTACACTCAGGAAGCAGTTGAGCTGAGATTCAACCCAGCGGAGTAAGACTTGGAGTCTGACTCTTGGTCCAAATCACAAATCCTGAGAATTATATGTGAATTCATTCATTCTTCCTGATGCTGATCCAAGGCTATTGAGTACAAAGTATTTTGTTGTTGTTGTCAGTCCTCACCCAAGGATATTTTTCCACTGAATTTTAGAGAGAGTGAAAGGGAGGGGGAGAGACTGGGAGAGAGAGAGAAGCATTGATGTGAAGGAGACACATTGATTGGTTCTTTCATACCCTGCTTCTTAGCCCAGGTGTCCTTTTGGACATCAGACACCTTTCCCAAAGCCCTGATCTTTGTCAAGCTTCTGACTAGGATCAATGTTTATTTCTCCAAACTAATTTGGAGACTGACATCACCAATCTGTTCTTGACCTTGGTAATAACGTTTATTTACCTTCCCACTGCCGATCTAGACTCAATAATATTGTCTGGTTCTCACTTGGAAATCTATATACAGGGTGGGGCAAAAGTAGGTTTGCAATTGTGAGTATGTGAAACAAAGTTTACTCTTGTTTTAGTGTTTATTAAATATTGAATTATTTTCCATAAAAACAACCATAAACCTACATTTGCCCCACCCTGTATTTTTTGATTCATATTAATATATGAGAATTTTTTTTTACTTTAACTGTTTGGGTTCTTGCACAACATTTTAGTGACTACCTAGAGTCAGACAGACCTGAGCTGGAATTTTGAGTATGCTATTAGCCTGCTGTGTCACTTTTGGCAAGTCCCTTAACTTTTTACAATCTTAGGTACCTCATCTGAAAATTGTGACTACAAACCTAACCTCAGAGATTAATGTGAAGATTAAATGAAGTAAAGCATATTAAACACTAAGCACAGTGGGTAGTATAATTACCTACTCAGGCAATCAGTTAATGATGGCCATGTAAGACACACACAGCGAGTGGGAGAAAGAGAGAGAGAGAGAGAGAGAGAGAGAGAGAGAGAGAGAGAGAGAGAGAGGAAATTTTATTTAATCTTCTTGCAGACTCAAATGCTGCTAAAAATGATAATGTTAGGAAATTCTGACTTAGAATAAGGAATGTATCACCCATTAATAAGGAATGTATCACCCATAAATAAAGGAGTTAAGTTTTAGTTATAATATCCAAAAACAGACTGAGTCAAGTTCACATAATGTGATGGTCAAAACATTGTGAGTGACAAAATATTTACCATAAAAAAAAAAATCATGAATTTAGATGACTGCCCCTGCTTCTCCATGACCTAAATTTTTTTAGATCTCCTATCACTCAAGGGAAATTTGTTGAAAAATGCCCCTGCATCCTCCCCTCTTTGGATGTTCCCTCCTTCCTCAGCTTACATCAGTGTGAACTGTTTCCATCCCTGTGAGTCTTCACCTCTGTGGAAGAGGATGCACACAAATATTTTGAGGGAATTTATGTCAATGGGCTCTAAAAATAAAAAAACAAAACAAAATAAACAACAACAACAACAAACCAGACAGTGCTGCTGTGCTGCCCGTGACCCTCAGCATCAGGGTGCCTACACAGAACTGCAATCTCAGAAAGTGGGGAGCGGATCTGAAGTGAGAAGTGACACAAAATGATTAGTTCCGCTCCGCAGACGCAGGGTGCTGGCAGGCTGAGGACCAAGTCAAGCATCTTAGTCGTGAATTTGTTTGTGAAGGTGTCTGTGATTTGCACCACAAGGAAAGATGAAGAGGACATAAAACCACATTTTAGGACTATGTGTGATGGTGAGAAAATAATTTATTGGTGGTGTTATTTCCTGACAGCTTTGATGAACCTGCAGACTTCCTCTCTCTCCTCCATTCATGCTTCCACATGTGTCCCTGTTACTGTTAACCCTCCTACTAAAAACAAAATAAACACACGTAGTTACTATGAGTCAGAAGCGTTTAACATGCATTTTCATTATGGCCTTTGCAAATGAGGGCAGGTAAACAGTGCCAGCTCTGCAGGTGGGTGGGCTGGACGTGAATCTCAGCTCTGTCGTTACTGGCCCTGCAACTTGGGCAAGTTACTTAACCTTCCTTTGCCTCAGTTTCCTCATCTGACTTAAAAAGATTGAGGATGATAATAGTACATATCTCGTGGGCTACTCAGTTTTGCAGTTGGAGCATGAAAGCAGGTATAGACAGTATGTAAACTAATGAGCATGGCTGTGTTCCCAATAAAACTTTATTTATAAATCAGGGGCAGGCAGGACTTGGCCAGAGATACAGTTTGCCAACCCTTGACTTAGGTAATCTTAGATGTGGGAGGAACTTTAGGGATCACCTATTTTACATATGAGACAACTAAGAGACAGGAAGAGGCTGTAACTTGACCACCTCTCCCCTAACACTCCCCCCAAAAAACATCTCACAAGTAGTGCTACAGAAAAACTAGTTATTTTTCTTACATAACTCATGATATAGTTTTCATCTGTAGAGTTCCAATAATGATGTCTTATTTTTCAGAAACAAAGTTCTCCCTAGGATGCATCTCATACTTTCCACTTATCTTAGATTCATTCCCCAGAAGCAGACCAAGAGAGAAGGATTCTTGGACAAGTGATAAGCAAGTAGGGGAAATAAGACAGGAAGTGGGAGGGTAAACCAAGCAAGGATGATATTTCAAGCAAAAGCTCTTCTCAGGATACATTGGAACATGACTGCACGGGGATCCCTGGAGTGCGGGCTGCTTCTGAGCTGTCCTGTTCCCCGCCAGGTAATCACTGCCTAATGGACACCCCGGGAGGTTGCAAACTCGCCAGGTCTTTCTCAGTGGCCCAAAGCTGCCCCGGTGGCCCAAGGGTGGTATACTGAAGAGGTTGCATACAGGATGTAGAAACCACTCCAAAAAATGTGTATGTGCGTGTGTGATTGGGGGGAGGTATGTAATGCAGAAATGATCTGAGGGAACTTGGGAGGGGCACTGGTGTTGTCTTCTTCAGGCCCTTAGTAGCAAAGGCAAACACAGTAATTAACCTGTTTGGAGGCATAGACCAGAGGTTCATGCGAGAAGCTAGATACTTATTTCAGGTTTCTTGTTTTATCTATAATAATTCATATGAATTTTGTGTTTTACTTTAAGATCGCAATGATTACTTACTTGAGGGTCTTTCTAAATCTATTTGCTGTCTTCAAAAGTTGTTTTAACTGATGATACATGATTTTTTTAATCTTTATATTTTAGATTTTTTTTTCCTACCACCACTCTCCCTCTGTACTTTCTTTCCTAGTAACACTTCAGTTTGGGTCAAATAACATCTTAATGATTTTCTTTTCTCGTGTCCTGATAATACTCCCCTCTCTGTATAGAAGAACTCAGGCTCCCAAAAGAAAAAAACACACACACACACATATACACAGTTAGATGAGCATCCATTTTACTATTCAGGTTTCTTATAGTAAGTTCTTAAGGGATTTTCCAGTCTAATTTTAAAAGAATCTGGTGTACAAGATGAAATACAAGATTTCTTCCCCAAGTCAGTTCAACTTCACACTAAGATTAAAAAGAAATACAATGCTATGCCATTCCTTCCAAATATTCTCATGTCCCTTTGAATATAAAGATGACATAAAAGACCCTCTCAAATCACTAGTGCCTTTTCCATGATATGAGAGGTATTTTGTTTTTTGTTCCGGTAAATATCTTACTGTGTTTTCCCACTAGTGGATTTTTTTTTTTTTTAGTAAAGGCTTTCCCAGTTGTGACCTCTTTTTCTTGCAATCTCCTTGGATTATGCTCTTCTTAGTTTATGCCTTTCTTATAACATTAATATTCTATTACTTAATCATTTTTTTTGCTATCTTCAATTTAGCTCCTTAAGGAAAGGAACTTTATCTAATCTATCTTTTTGTTCTCTGCAGAACCAAGCGAATTTCTATGTACATAGATGTGCAGTATATTCACTGAATTGCTGAATTTGATTTTGGCAGCCTGTATCATAGAGGTGACCTTGTCGTCTAATGATGTTCAGGTTAACGTCACATTTGAATGCTGATCACTCACACTAGTGATCTTTTCCCTTTTGACATCCTCGCCCCAGGATATGTTTTTATTGGTTGTTTTGAAAAAGAGGAAGGGGAAGGGGGCATGGGGGGGGGAGAGCGAGAGAGAGCGAGAGAGAGAGAGAGAGAGAGAGAGAGAGAGAGAGAGAGAGAAACATCTATGTGAGAGGGAAAACATTTATATGAGAGAGAAACAATGATCAGCTGCCTCCCTATGCACAACAATCAGGGATGGAACCACTTTGATCAGGGATGGAACCAGCAGCCTAAGTATGTATGTGCCCTGCCTGACCTGGAATCGAACCCGCAGTCTTTTGGTGTATGGGATGACACTCCAACCAACTGAGCCACTCTGACAGGGCCCACACTAGTGACTTCTGATGATCAGAGATACTTAAGAGTTAGGAAGCCCTCACTTCAATCTAAACTATAAGAGTATATCTTATAAAATTTTGGCAGGTTGTTCCTACCCAAATTGTTTAGTGTGAGAGTCCCAAATGTTTGCATACCGCCTACATTTTTTTTCAAATCTATGCACCACCTGCTCTGCTTTTCCTTAAAAACATTTTCTTTTTTTAATTATTAATTTCAGAGAGAGGAAGGGAGAGGGAGAGATAGAAACATCAATGATGAGAGAGAATCATTGATCAGCTGCCTCTTACACGCCCCCAATGGGGATCAAGCCCACAACCTGGGCATGTGCCCTGACTGGGGAATGGAACCGAAAGTGACCTCCTGTTTCATGGGTTGATGGTTAACCACTGAGCAACACCAGATGGGTGGCTTTTTTTTATCAATATGTTCTTAAACTTACATAGTTTTAACTGAAATAAATTTATTTAAATGAAAGATGCTATCACTATCTTTCATGGAACTCTATTATTGACCACAAATGGAGTATATACATAATGATAAAGACCAATGATTTGCATCTGAAGACTTTTATCCCTCAGTTCAAATGGACAAGGAACAAGTAAGTCATAGAGGAATATTGATAAACTGACTTTCTTTGTGACTAACTCAGGATGAAAGAGAGTTGAGACACGTGGTGATATTCCTATTTAGACCTCTGTCCATGTAATATCCAGAATCATCTTTTGAACCATCAAGGGTCTTCATGCCAACTTCTGGATAAAGTGCATGTTTGGAGCATGCCAAATTCCCAACGTTCCCATTGCTTTTTGTTGATGCATCATTGGCTCTAATAGCTATATCACTTAATTCTTAATTTCCAAAAAGATAAATTATATTTAGCAAAAATCCCACAAATATTCCAATTACAAATGGGCAAAAGGCCCTGAATAGACATTTCTCCAAAGAAGATACATGAATGGCTAACAGGTACGTGAAAAAGTGCTGAACATCACTAATCATTAGGGAAAAGTGTATCAAAAACCTGAGCGAGATATCAGCTCATTCCCTGTTACAGTGACTACTGTCAAAAAGACAAGAGATAACAAATGCTCTAGAGGATATGGAGAAAAAGAAACACTTGTGAACTGTTGGTGGGATTGTAAAGTGATATAGCCACTTTAGAAAACAGTATGGAGGTTCCTCAAAAAAATAACAATAGCACTACCATATGATCCAGCAATTCCACTCCTGGGGAATGTATTCTAGGGAAACAAAACACATATATGCAATAGACATCTGTACCACCATGTTCATAGCGCTATTATTTATAGTAGCCAGGACATGGAAACAACCTAAGTGTCCATCAACAAATTAATGGATAAAGAAGTTGTGATATATATGACAAAAAAAGACAAATGACGGGCTCACTTACATGTGGGATCCAAACAACAACAACAAACTCATAGAGGAGGAGATTAGATTTGTAGTTACCAGGGGCAGATGTGGGGAAGCTGGATAAAGACGATCAAGGCTACACATTCCAGTTATACATAAGCACTAGAGATGTAATGTACAACATGATGACTATTGTTAACACTGCTGCATGATATCTTTGAAAGCTGTGAAGAGAGTAAATTCTTTGAGTTCTCATCACAAAGAGAACCTTTTTTGGTGTATCTATATGAGATAATGGATGTTAGCTAAATTAATTGGGGTAGCCATTTCACAATATGTGTAAATCAAATCATTATGCTGTACAATGAAACATATATACAATGCTATATGTCAATTATAGCTCAGTACAACTGGAAAAATTAAAAAGACAAGTTACATTTAAAACAGTAAACCCTGGTAGACATTGGTTGATGGGCTTTCTCGCCTGAAAAGGATTGACTTTATCTTAAGGAGCTGTGGCTGTGCTCTCTGCACCACATGAGACAGCCCTCTGTAGGAACACTTCTACTCATGGCCCTTAATCATTGACCCTAAAACCAAATTCATCTTCTTGGGAGCTTGGACCTAAATGATCTTCATGCAATTTCTGTGATGAGAGAATATGTTAAAACAAACGGAAGGAAAGAGTGTTGATTACCACCTATTCTTTAGGTTTCCAATTAGAGAAAATATTCACTCTAACAGACTTTGCCTGGTTCTCCATTGCTCCTTTTCTGCAGAAAAGCTTTTCTTAATCACAAAACCTTTGACACTTTCAGAAAATTGTGAAATGGGGATAATATTAGAACTTACCTCATAGTAAGTTCTAATTAATTAGGTGTAGTAGAGAGGTTAGAATATAAGGTCAGGAAAGGTCATTTAATATCGACAATGACTTACATTTTATAGTTCTATACCAAACAAAGCTCTATTTCTATTATTAAGAAAAATTATATGTTAACATCTAATTGATTATTAATATGGGAAATAATGTATTTAATTGCTTAGACAGCAAAAAGGTTGTTGTGAAATTCATTTATTCAACAAAGTATAAGTGGAACTAATGAAATTATTTGATATAAACATTATAATATTTTTACTACTAGTATAGGTCTCTGTTACCCAAATATTCAAGTATTAAAGATCTTCTATACCTAGTCATTCTTGTTCATAATTTTATTAAATTTTTCTATTGATCTTTGCATGTATTTACATGTTTATTCATTTATAGCATGATTATTTTTAAAGTTTTCAGGGTGACTTTTTCACACATGACTATGTGAGTTGCTAAAATATTAAGTAGTAATCATCTACCCTTGACATAAATCTGAGAGACCACATATTCTAGACTGATGTGTTCATTCATTCATTCTTATTGGCTACTTGCAAGGACACTGCTTTAAGTGAATGTTCTGGAACCTTTTCTAGTCATACCCAAGTCCCCATGTCACAAAATCTTTATCAAAAATTTATGGTTAGTAATAATACCTCTTCTACCTATGGTAGGAATATGTGGTTTTTATCTGTACAACCTCCATTACTTCTCTTTCTTGTAATAGCACATTAACATCTTCCTTTGGATAATCATTCCTCAACCATTCCTAGTCCAATGGTTTGGATATGGTTTACCCCAACTTCAGGACCAGGGGTGAGAGCCAGCTCACCAAGAAGAACAAATGCTGGTTGACGATGGAACTATGATCCAAGGCCCCATAGACTGGCCTATCTTGTAGTTTTGGTGGAGTTACTAAAATGCTCATCTTCTCAGGGTTGGTAATTGAAATCATAGGAGATAGTAGCTGATGGTCATCTTTGGAAAAGAGCCTGTCTGAGAATGAAGTCAACTTTCATAAAATCAAATTGTGAATGAAATAGGTTAAGCCTCTAAATCCACCGATACTCAGAGCTGAACACCCTGGACTTTTTTAGTTACATGACCTAATATTCACTTTTGCTAATTTGAGTTTGGTTTCCGTCACTTGCAACCCAAGAGCACTGAATAATACACTACTGAGTAATACACTTCAAATAATTAAATGTGTAATTGTTGATGTTTATCATAGAGTGAGCAAGCTAGTAAGCAAGCACTCAAGAAATATTAGCTATCAATAATAATTATAATTTATCAGTTAGAGTACCTCAAACATGTTAGGTAAATGCACTGAGCCTGTAGAGTAATAAAAATAAGAATGAAAGTCCCTTGTAGAATTAGCAAATGGAGATGTTTGCAAAGAGGGTTTTAACAAAATCAAAAACAAAAAAGGAAGATGCTAAAACTGGTTTTAGATGCATAGAAGTGGGAAGAGACTGACCCTGACTGAGGATGGAGACAGATGGTGCTTTTTAATACCTTCATAAGCCCAAGTCCTCTCTCTAACTTTTGGAGACCCCTTGACACAATATAAAGCAGATTAAAATGTAACTTCCCCGTGTAAAATTTAAATGTGTGCAATTATAGACATGGTATTACATTTTATAGACATTTTATTAAACATTAACTAATTTCAACATTGCAGTTTGCTTTTTAAATATGGAGCCAATATGGACATATTTGAAAATTTCAACATTTTTATAGGTTCTCAAAATGGTTATAGACCCTGGACTCTCTAACTCATCTAGTGGGAAAGAGCCCTGACACAGGGGTATCAGGAATGGACTCAGTGGTGTGACACACATTTAGAAAACTCCTTTTTACACATTGGCTCACCTATCTATGGGCATCTCTCAATGGCCATCCCTAAGAAACCAACTGGCAAGAGATTTTAAAAATATATTCCTTAGGACCTTCCGTGTCACTGCTTATACATCAGTTTTGTTCCATTACTTATATTGATAAGGCACACCTTCCCTTTAGATTTTGAGAAGCAGTTGGTTAAAAGGGACTTTTCTCCCATTGTATCCTTTCATAGCATAAAGGATGTGCTGTTTCATTACTGCTCAGACTGCACGTGAATAGGGTTAGCATCCCCAGGGTGTTGGTGCTTAGGTAATGTCCTCACCTAACAATTTTACCTAGATTTAGAGCATCCGTGATTTTTAATATAATTTTTTCTTTATTGATTAAGGTATTAAATATGTGTCCTTATGCCCCCTTTCCCTCCCCACCCCTCCCCACCCCCACTCATGCCCTCACCTCCCTCGTTTCTGTGTCCATTGGTTAGGCTTATATGCATGCATACAAATCCTTTGGTTGATCTCTCCCCCTTACCCCCACCCTCCCCTGCCTTCCCTCTGAGGTTTGACGGTCTGATAGATGCTTCTCTGACTCTGGTTCTGCTTTTGTTCATCACTTTATGTAGTTCATTATATTCCATAAATGAGTGAGATCATGTGATATGTATCTTTCTATGACTGGCTTATTTCACTTAGCATAATGCTCTCCAGTTCCATCCATGCTGTTGCAAATGGTAAGAATTCCTCCTTTTTTACTGCAGCGTAGTATTCCATTGTGTAGATGTACCACAGTTTTTTAATCTACTCATCTACTGATGGGCACTTAGGCTGTTTGCAAATCTTAGCTATGGTAAACTGTGCTGCTATAAATATAGGGGTGCATATATCCTTTCTGATTGGTGTTTCTAATTTCTTGGGATATATTCCTAGAAGTGGGATCACTGGGTCAAATGGGAGTTCCATTTTTAGTTATTTGAGGAAACGCCATACTGTTCTCCACAGTGGCTGTACCAGTCTGCAGTCCCACCAGCAATGCAAGAGGGTTCCTTTTTCTCTGCATCCTTGCCAGCACTTGTCATTTGTTGATTTGTTGATGATAGCCATTCTGACAAGTGTGCGATGGTACCACACTGTTGTTTTGATTTGCATCTCTTGGATGATTAGTGACTTTGAGCATGTTTTCATATGTCTCTTGGCTTTCCTTATGTCTTCTTTTGAAAAGTATCTATTTAGGTCCGTTGCCCACTTTTTGAGTGGGTTGTTTATCTTCCTTTTGTTAAGTTGTATGAGTTCCCTGTAAATGATGGAGATTAAACCCTTATCTGAGATAGCATTGGCAAATATGTTCTCCCATTCAGTGGGCTTTCTTGTTGTTTTGTTGATGGTTTCTTTTGCTGTGCAGAAGCTTTTTATTTTGATATAGTCCCATTTGTTTATTTTCTCTTTAGTTTCCATTGCCCTAGGAGCAGTATCAGTGAAGAAATTGCTTTAGCATATGTCTGAGATTTTGCTGCCTGTGGATTCCTCTAGTATTTTTATAGTTTCCCATCTTATGTTTAAGTCCTTTATCCATTTTGAGTTTATTTTTGTGTATGGTGTAAGTTGGTGGTCCAGTTTCATTTTTTTGCATGTATCTGTCCAATTTTCCCAATACCATTTATTGAAGAGACTGTCTTGACTCCATTGTATGTTCATGCCTCCTTTCTGTGATTTTATTCTATATTTGAGGCACACTTTTCTGGACTCTTGAAGATTCATTACTTTGAGGTAGTGCTAAAAGGTATACTCCTTCAAAAAGTGTTCTGTAACTCCAGCTCTCAACATTTCGGGTTGGTCATGTGATTGTTAAATCCAATCTCTGTTAGGTTCAGAGATCCTTTGTCTGGCCTAAGAGTTTATTTCTGTTATGTTGACTCAGGCTGAGATAAGTTGAGAATAGTAGAGGAGATAAAATTAGAAGAGTATTATTTATAAAGCCACACAGTTATCAGGAAGGGCCTGAGTCCTTTAATATTTTCTTATAAACTGTAATTTTATGGCAACTTAACCCCTGCTTCTGTGTCCTCATAGATAAAATGGGGGTAATAGTAGTTAACATTTTACAGGCATATAGTGAGGATTAAATAAGTACATTTACTGTATAAAAAGAATTTGCAACAGCATCTGACATATTGATGGTATTTTACTATTACATGTTACATTTTTAGTTAAAGATCAAAATTGATTTATATGTCATCAGATATTGTGGTCAAGCATTTTATGCAAGTTTTGATGTTAGTGCTACTTGCTGAAGGAGAAACATCCAGGAGTTGGTGGGCATTTTAATTCTGCAGAGTAAAACTTCATTGAGCAATAAGCCCCTATTTTGGAATTTATGGTCATTTAGGAGCAATTTTATTTTCCAGTGTTTGTGAAGGCAATGATTTCAGGCAAATACATAAAAGGTATTTTTGAACAGCATAAGGGAAAAATATTTGATAAAATTAAATTGCTCTAGGAATATTCATTAGCACATAAAAATAAAGGCGCATTCATATATAAATTTTATTTTAAATGGTTCTTATTTGTATATTACAGTGCATCCAGGAAGCCATATACTTGATAATACTTTACTAGTAATTGGTAAGTTTGTGCTATTGTATCATCCCCATCAACTTTATTCCACCACCAACACTGGGCTGTGCAAACCAGAAATGCATGAGCCATCCTTGAATTCTTCCCTCTCAGTCCCCCATCCCATCTGTCACAAAGGTTAGCCAGTTATCCCACATAACTCCAGCCACTTCTCTCCATCTTCAGTCACTATCCTAATTCAGACCAAAATCACCTCTCACCTGGACTCCTGCAATAACAGATCCCCTACAGCCATTACTGTCTTCCTCCAGGGTGATTCACACTCATCTTGCCACTCCTCTACAATAGATCAATGGTCCCAAATTACTTCTGCTCAGCTTTCTAACCACGTCACCCTTAGAGCTCACTGACCCTTGTCCCCTAGTCTTACTGCTCTCCCTTCATTCTTCATCATGCTCTCCTCTCTTGGCCCAGGATATTTGTACATACTTACTGCATTTCTTCTTCCTGGAATACTCTTCCCTCAACTCTTCATCAGGCTTACCCATCTTTCAAATCTGAATTGAAGAATCTCTTCATGAGGCACGCTTCATCCAAATCCTCAAACTGAGTTATTTGCACCAATTATGGATTCCTACTATCCTATTTTTCCCACTTCACAGTACACGCTCCATCTTTATTACGTCTACAATGGTTCCTTCCCACTCTGGAGTGTAAGCTCCAAGTAGATAAGGACCACATCTGTCTTTTCAACACAACACCCGCGTGCTTATAGAAAATGTTTGACGTAGAGTAGGTGCTCACCATATATTTACTAAATAGATGAATGACTATTATAGTGAAGGTTAATAGCACGTGGCTAGTGATGGCTTTTAGTCAGCATTTATATACTTCATATTCAGAGATGACTTTGAATGATGATCTCTTAAGGGTGCTTACCTTTTGCCTTCTCATTGTATTTCTGGGATCATGGAGGATGTTCTCTAACAATGGACCCTCCCTTTGCACATCACTGTTCCAATGTTCACATCCCTATGCAGTGTTGTCAGCAAAGTCTTCCAGAGAGATGTCTTAGTCTTAGTGTTGATTCAGCTTTTCAATAAGGATTCACTTGAGGTATACGTTGAAATCAGGTTTCATAACTAGTAGGGTTATCTCTTTAACTACATTAGTTACAACTACCGGTAAGAGATATCCCAGAGATGTTACCACACCAAGAACATAAATAACCTTTTATCTTTTTTCCTTTTGATTACTGCTGGATCTTGACTATATTTTCTTCTTAACCTTCCATTAATTCCCTTGAAATATATGCTCCTCTCTTCTCAGGCTTAATCTATGATAAATGTACCAAATTTATGTCCACTCAGTCTTTATAGATTAATGCTACTAAGCTTTGTTTGCTTTCCTGTCCATTCATTACACCTCATTCATTAAAATTTGCCAATCTTATTAATCACATGCCAAATGCTACGTATGTATTTGTAATTCTACAACAATCAAATGAAGAAGGTAGTATTATTATTTTCATTTTCATAGAAGAGGGAACTAAGGTTTGGAGACGGAAAGTGACCTGCCCAAGTCACGAAGGTTACTAAGTATTTGAGCTGAAATTTGAACCCAAAGTAGGCCTCTAGTTCCCGGGCCATCATCATTTTCAGTGGATGATGGTATTTGTGGTTTTGTTCTGTTTAATGAGTTTTAGTCTTTAGCCTAAACTGAAGTGAGCCTAAGTAGGAGGGGCAGGCAGTGTGGAAGGTGCCCTGTGGATAACCAGGGGTCAGAAGGAAAACCCTTTTTGAGGTGTTGTCTAGAGGAAGAGATTTTTAGGGCTTCACCTTGGTTTGCCTGGGGTTCAGGAACCCTCTGGGTATAATGTCAACAATCTGAACTTTGTTTTCCCTCCTATATAGCAGTTTGTGTAAAAGATTCCCATTGTGTATGAGAGAGGGAAAGTGGAAAATTGGTCATTTTTCTCCGCCATTGGTATACATTTTGATTTCTGTAAATCTCAACCCAAGTAATTACAGAATTACAGATAGGAGAGCTACAGATTTCAATTCTCTTCCCTGGGCCTGGGGAGTGGAGGGTGGGGGGTGGGATGGTGGTGGCGTGTGTGTATCTTTGGATGGACTACTATGAGCCTGACAGCCCTGTAAGAACCCGGGCTGGAGATCTGCACTGTTCGTGGTGCTGTCTTACCTGCCTCTAAGGCAGAAACTCCCTTAATCTGTGAAGGCACAGGGCTCTCCCTTCCTGCTGGCCTTCCAGCCCTGGGGAGCTGTAGGCTTCCTGCCTCCCAGCTCTTCACACTTCCCTCTGAGTCATCCCCTAAGCTGCCCAGAGTGAGCCTCTGATCCAGGCAACAATAAGGACGTCAAGAAGTAAATGGGTCAAGTGCAGCTCAGACCAGGACCCGGAGGGGTCCTCGGTGCTGTGGAGACTGCGAGCCAGCCGAGCAACCCGGGCTCACTACCGCCTATTCCAGTGGTGGGCGTCCCCTTCTCACCCCAGACACCAGCGGGCCAGCCTGGTGCAGGGAGCGCCTGGCCCCTCTCCCCCCTCCCCCCCTGCGGCTACCAAGGGCTCCCGAGCCTAGGGAGTTCCCCCGCAGGGACCAGCCAGCAGTGGGCAAGGTGGGGGACCTGGGAGTCAAAGCTGTCTGGTTAGGGAAGCAGGTTTTGGAGTCCAATCCTGGTTCCACTTCTAGCCACCGGGTGATCTTGGGCAAGTTACTTAGCTTCCATGGGCCACTTTCTAAATCCATAACATGGGGAAACTAAGGTGATAGCTAATCTAGGATAATTGTAGACATTAATTAATGAAGCACTCCTGGCACATAGTAGGCGCTCAGCTAATGGTAAAGATGGTTGGTAGGAGAGGAGTTCGAAGTTAAGCTTTGGTGTCCAGCAAGTAGGTTAGACCTAAGACTCCTAAAGGTATTCACCCAGGGGAGGGGGAGGGGTAGCGGGAGCAGCTGCCCTCCACCCTGCTTCCAGGATAATCCCAGAGGGCCATTCCTCCAGGCTCCTCCAGAAGGTCAGGATGCCCCGAGCCTGGGGGCACCTCGGGGCGGGGTGTCAGTGGCACGTCTCTCCACCTGGGGCTGCGGAAAGACTCCTTCCACGAATTGAGTGTCTCCCTCCCGCTCCAGCCCCCGAGCGCGCTCCCCGTCTCCTCGGGGTCTCGGCGGCCGAGGCTTGCCCGATCCGGTCTCAGGCGGAAACGAAGAGGCAGCTTCGGGGTGTGCCAGTCCCTCCGAGCCCCTGGAAAGGGAGAGAAGGCGAGTTGTGGTGCAGAGCACCTGGAGATCGCGGTGCCCCGGGCGGCCCCAGAGCCCCTCCCCATTGTGCCTGCCTTCTAGGGACCACTCTGGCTTTGGGCACAGCCCCGGAACAGCCGGTGTCCCCGCCCGCCCCCTCCCTTCCCCTGCCCTCCCGGCTGGGGGCGCACGCGGCGGCAGTGGGCGGCAGCGCAGCCCCGCGAGGTAAGGAGGGGCGGGCGCGCCCGGGGACTGAGCCTGCACGTGCGCGCGTGTGCGCGAACCCCGAGGGGGCGTGGGGCCCGCGGGGCGCATCCAGCTCCGCCACCTGCCCTCCCGGTACCGCCCGAGCCCTCTCGCACCCTCCTTAGGGTGCTGCCTCTTTCCATGTCCTACCCGCCCCCCTTCAAACCCCACTCTCCCTGCTAATAGTCCCCCACTGCAGTCAGACTGAAACCTGGAGAGGCAGCGCTGCCTTCTCTCCCCTCGCCCCCCCTCGCCCTTCTGCTATAAATAATCCCGACTAGCGGGTCAGCCACGTCACACCGGGAGGAACCGGGACCCCGAGGGTTTCTTCTCAGGGAATAGGGGGCAAAGGGTGAGGAGCAGGATAAAGACATCGTTCGTGAGTAGTAAAGAAAAGCTTGCTCCTTGACTCCTAGGGGAAAATAGGCAGCATTTTATATTTTATTCTTCTCTTTCTCTGGCTTCCTTTTTTATTGTTCCGTGTCTTTTTTATTCTCTACTCCTCCCCCCCCCACCCCGCCCTAAATCCAAAGGATTGCTCAACACTCCTCCCATTGGTTTATTTTCTCCCTCCCCCTTCCACTCCTGCTCCCACCACCCTCCCCTCCCCCCACCGCACAACCCCCACCTCCACTATCCTCTGGCCCCAGGCAGGGGATGCTATTCGCCATGGAAATAAAGTTCAAACTCCTCTCCCCATCTGTTTGCTGAGACCAGAAGTGGTCTCCCAGGAACCCGTTTTCCGCTCGCACTCCACACCTGCTCTCCCCTAAATTTCTAATCTGGTTTTGCATATTTAAGAGGACACACACACACACACACACACACACACACAGGCAACCTACAACCCGCGAGGTGCAAAACTGCCTCCTGCAACTACCGAAACTTACCAGCTGCTCTAGTTGTTTTTGTCTTAACGGGAGGACAACAAAGATTTTTTACTCCGGGTCCTCTTGCGGGGTGATTTTTTTTATAGTATTCAAGTATGTATATAGTATGCATATGTATGTTTTTCCTTTTTCCCCTTTAATTTATTTTTATTTATTTTTCTTAGCAAGAAAATCTGCTAGGTCCAAGGCAGCCGCCGCTGCCCCTTTGATGTTTTGGTACGCCGTGCGCATGCGCCTCACATTAGAATTACTGCACTGGGCAGACTAAGTTGGATCTCCTCTCTTCAGTGAAGCCCTCAATCCCATCAAAAACTAAAGGGATGTGGAGAGTTCGGAAAAAAGGCTGCTTTGGGATCTGGCCATTCCCCTTGCTAATCGCCGCTGTCTGTGCGCAGAGGTAAGTGTGCCTAAGGCTTCCGTTTTTTCCTTTTACACTTTGAAGGGCTCTGCATACCTCGGTGAACCGGGATCGGTGGGGAGGATCAGATAGACGCTGAGGACGCCGTGCCTGCTGCCTGACTGATGCCTACTTATTGTCTTTTCTTCCTTTAGTGTCAATGATCCTAGTAACATGTCACTGGTTAAAGAGACGGTGGATAGACTCCTGAAAGGCTATGACATTCGTCTGAGACCAGATTTTGGAGGTAAAGGGGTTGCCGTGGAAATAAGAAACAACCCAGCGATAGCCTCCTAAGCTGTCATTTGAGCGTTGTGCTGGCTGTCTCTTCCCTCTCCCTCATCCTGGTGAATGGCATGTGTCTCAGTGTTACCATATTGAGACACTGACCCAAACTTAAACCGGCTGGTTACTAGATGGTCTCTCAGTGAGAGAGACCCTCCTAGCATGTACTGCTGCTTGCTGTCCTTCGGCTTCACAGTTATAAATCCTTTGCTTCACTGCCATTGCCTCATTCAGTTACAAATCTCAAGTTTAGTTAATGGTGTGCCCAGAGAACCTGGCTTAGTGAAGGCTGCGGTGAACATTTTGGAGGACAAGAAGTGCAGACAATTGGTTGAGAAGTGGCATTAACCCCCTGTGCCCGCCTACTTTGGAAGAGTTCTGACCACCGTTTAAAGTGCCTGGTGTCTGGATATTATCCAGTCCTGGGAGCCTCACTGCAGGGACAGTGGAATGGGGAGGGGGGGGATTGGAGGGTGGGGAGAGGACTTGAGGAGCTTGGAGGGGAAGCAGGGAGAAGGGTCAGAGACCTCTTTCGCTGCAGCCTGAGAAACCTTGATATGCCCATTTAATTTTGCTTCAGAGTCTTATGAAGCTCGGAGAGTTAAAACCTGCACACAAAAGCTGTGGGGGTGAATGAGGAGGAGGGTTTCAAGGCAATATATAAAATTCCCTTGGGCTGGAATGTTCCTGTGCTTCTGTGAGTTGTGTGTATGCTCCTGCTGAGGCATCTACATGTGTAGACAGAGCTGGAATCCCTCATCCCTCAGGACACGTGTGTGCCTGTTCAATACAGTATTTCCTAGAGGAGCTCCTGTCACCCTTTTAGAAAAGCAGGACTTGAAGGGTTTGAGGGTGAGCCATGGGGAGGGACTTGGGGCAGAGTGTCCCATGCCCGGGGACAACTCTTGCTAAGAATGAATGAAGTTCTGAGAAATCACGTGGCTGGCCCTCTTGGTTTGCAGGTCCCCCCGTGGCCGTGGGAATGAATATTGACATTGCCAGCATCGATATGGTTTCTGAAGTCAATATGGTGAGTACTGAGGTTTATGACCGTGTCTCCTCAGACATTCATTGGGGACAGGGAGGAGAAAGGAGCCAGGGTGTGTGTGGCTATGTGTGTGAAGCGGGGGCAAGGACGGGATTTTTGCTTTGCAACCCCGTGTGTTTGTAGTTTCAGAGCCAGCTCTTTCTAGTCCCTCCAGATTTTTCCAACTTGATTCAACTACTTGGGACTTGGCATAAAGCAAGTAAAATGCAGCACACGTTCACATGCAGGAGACCCCTGCAGAAGCCACATTTCCTAAGGTCCTATTAGAAACCAGGTTCATCAAATAAATTTCTGGGTTTGGGGTGGGGTTAGCGGAAGAGGGGAAGGTTTTGATTTAACATGTAAAAGAGAATATTACCTACAAATTAAACTGTTGCAAAGAGGCTGAATAAATTCCCCAGGCAATATTCACATCCACTTGTTGCTTTCAGCGATGCCCTCTTTACTAAGGGCAAGCCCCCCTCCAGCTCCTTTAAGCCTCCTGATCACCAAAATAAATAAAATAAAATCGGTCACCCTTGTGACCCATGTGTCATTTGCAGTCATTTCTGCAATGTTATTCACCTGATGTCCTCAGCTTGTACAAGTTACTGATAGCGGCACTCTTTCGTGGCTGCCTCCTTGGACTTGGGGCAAGTGTTAACAGAAGAAGGCTGGGTGTTCCAGACTAGGAAACACTTGTGGGGGGGTTAGCCTCATGCAGCTCCGCCCCCTGCTGCCCATGTGGGGGCACTGCAGATACACAAGACAGACAAGTGTCCCAGATACCCCCACTTACTTTGGAGTTTTCTACTCCGTGTTTTGAAGTTTTCCCCTTCAAAAGTTTCTCCAAGAAGGGCACATGTGATTGCAGTCTTACTTTCAATTCTGATAGCACAAAGCACATTTCTCAGAAGATTGTGTGGTGGCATGGTTCTGCCTAGAAATGGAATGCACTGTTGAAGAGAATGTTGCACCTGAGGTTTAATGCAAACACTTCTAAGCCAGCCAGCAGGATTTGAAATTTAGAACACATATCAACTAATCAGCGGTTCTCAACCTGTGGGTCGCGAACAATGAAAATACATCCTGCATATCAGATATTTACGTTACGATTCATAACAGTAGCAAAATTACAGTTATGAAGTAGCAACAAAAATAATTTCATGGTTGGGGGTCACCACAACATGAGGAACTGTATTAAAGGGTCGTGGCATTAGGAAGGTTGAGAACCACTGAACTAGATCCAAAGTACTCTGTAGTGGACATGCTTTCCACATTACACTAATTTTCATAGTCCCAGAATTCAAATAAAGAGGAAGCTCAAGTAGCCATCCTCGTTCCCCTGTACACTGTCCAAAGATAGGTGATAACCCTGCGGTATTAAAAGATTCTGAAATAGCTTATGACTGCTGGAGGGAATATTCAACTCCAGTGTGTCCCCAAAAATGTATACACACACTGAATAATTATAAAGGCAGTGTTTATTAAAATACATTTCATTTTCAAAACTGACACCCTCCATTAAGGACATGCATCTTCTTATTTTCTAATTATTTGGCAAGATTTGACCCTATAGGACATAAACACAGACTTAAGGCAATCTTGAATGATTCAGAAACTCAGATTTCCCACACATTTTGTAAGTCTCATGTGGGTAGAGAATGCTTGTTTCTTAGGAAACTAATTTTTCATATATACAAATGTCCACTTTTGTGGGACTTTAGAGGTCTTTCATCAGTGTATATTTTGAGTTTTACCATAAAAAATTAAAAATGTCCTAATGTGGGTGCTTCCTTAATCCCAGGTACTTGAATCTAAATTGTGTTGCTAAAACAAAGTAATATAAAAATTAAGTGTGGTTCATTGTGACTGAATTAGAGTCCTCTCTTTTGCATTTTGATTTATTTATGCTCTTTTCTCCTCCCAAATTTATTTTACCACCTTCCCCTTTATAGGGTCACAAGCACAGGAATTTATGGAAAAAAATAAGAAATATTTAAAATCCAGAGACAGTGGTGGCATAACTAGAAGTTGCTACAATAGATTAAGAACTTAGATGTATTATATCCCAAATAGTTTGGTACAGGATTTTTCTTTTCTTTTTTTTCTTGTTAAGCTTTGTTCATTTATTTTACCTGTATGCAGCATTTTGGGGAGGTATCTGAATTGGACACAATGCCAAGACCTGCTAGTCAAAATATAGACCCAGCTAAGGCGAGGTGTCATCTTTGAAAGTTATTTACTGTTGCTGAAAAATCATGGGATGCTGAAAGTGTAAAGACAAATGTCAGGTTGTAAATAGGACAGTGGTGCAGCATTAATGACTAGAACCCAGTGTTAAAACCCCTGCCAGACCCATTCTTAGCCCGGTGCTTACACGTGGACTTGTCCAGACACATTCTGACTTGTAAAATCAACTTATTTCAGCTAGCAATCGTAGTGACCTTGCATTACTCCTCCAAAGAAACATTTTGTGATGTATGCTAGTTTATGTAAACATGGTTATTTGATTCAAAGCAGCAGATGGAAAAGTCCATAGCTAGTGTCTCAATAAAATAACATGTGTGTGGCATTCTGCCTCCTGTGTACAGGTCTATAAGGATTAGGATTTTCTTTTTATTAGATTCAGTTCTGGAAGAACGGTTGATTGATTAAGAGAAACCTCAAAATTGATTAACACCCATGTTTCTGCCTTATCATCCTTTGTGGCCTGCAACCTCTGGTGATTGTAACTTGCTTTTATTTTAGCAAATCTCCCTTTGAAGAATGGTGGGCACTAGAGTCCATTCACATTGCTATTGACTCATTTGTACCAAAAGGAAAAGGTCCGTGTCCTTGTGGTGATCCTGGCAGATGACAATGCTAGAAACACTTTGACCTGAGCCAGGAGTCTTGGCTGCTAGCTCTGCTTCTGCGGTTCCGTCACCCTGAGAGAGTGACTCACCTGGTAAAGGGGACTAGTAGTCCTGTTTTACCTATCTCGGGTGACCACCAGAATTAATGAAAGGATGTAGGTGGAAGGTATTGGTGTTCTGTGAGGGGAGCCTATATAGAAGACTTAACGCCCGGCTATCACTCAAGAGACCCAGTGTCCACTTAGCTGCTACCCTAAGTGAGGTTGGGTCAGGCATGTACATCACCGTGTCTCAGTTTCCTCATGTTTGAAATGACAGAGGACATATGAACTTGATTTACAACTCAAGGTAACACGTGACTCTGGTCTGGTTTATTAATATAGCTCTGTTGGGTACGAAGAAGTTCTAGGAAAATCAGCACAGACGAAGGAAAATGCAGAAAACCTAAATGACATGCAGTCCCGAGTCCTTGCTCAGGAGGGTGATGATGGCATCTTACGTGGCCATGTGACTCAGGTTGGCTCAATGGAACATCTTTGGAGGAACGTGGCATCAATTAGAATGTTCCTGAGCAGAGCGCTTGGCTTTCGAGTGACATATTTTTAGATGTCTTGGTTAAACTGGCAAGAATCTTTTTGTTAAGATTCTTGATGAAAAGTGCATTTTAAGATCCAAAATTGGCTCTGGGGATTAGGGACTGAAATAGCTTTCTCTTCATTTAAAGCAGATCCTTCCCCGTCTTGAAACAACACATTTGCCATCCAGAGAGGGAAGCAATATTTCACTTTTGAGGAAAGAGTTCTAGTAAACACAAACACAAATTACCTTCTTATGGGATGGCAAGTGGAGAAAAGCACTGCCTTACAGACACAACAAAACAAAAAACCCAGATGTTTTCTTTTCCAGCTGCAAAGTTTAAAATTCACTTCAGCACAAATACTTATTTAGTGGCTACTCTGATCCTGCCATGTGTTTGGCTTAGGAGCAGAGCAGTGAACAAGGCCAACTTGTCCCCTCCCCTCATGAAACTTAATATAGAGGTGTTCACTATTGATAATCCTGCAGGCTTCTACAGTACTTATACTCACTGTAAGTCTTATCTTCTCCCTAGAACTTTCTCTGAGCATCCAGTGAGTACCTCATGGTCTGTGTCTCCCATGGGTTTCTTTGTGACTTGTTGACTCCTACATCATTCATTTGTTATCTGATGGTTCAAGTTGCTTTATATTTACATATTTATTCTACCCTAATTTATATTTATAAAATACACAAAGACAAGGTTATTCTGTCTCTCCCTGTGGTTTTGACTATATAATGGTTGGTTGGATGTTTGACTCCTGGTGAATGCCACAAATATTGGGTGAAGTATTTGTTTTTAAGGCAGTGATTTGTTATTATTCACTAGATATTAGACCATATGTGTGGAGATAACCAAACATAGAATCATAGTTCTAAATGTCAAGGCATTTTGCTGTTTAAATTAACAAGTGTTGAAAGAATCACAATGTAGGATCATCAGTGCTTTGAAAGATGGAATATTGAGAATATGGAGTACTGAGGTATTACACAGAAATTAGGTAGGTGAAGACAGGAGTTACAGGTCTCTGGATATATGTTCCATGCATAAAGGTGGCATAGAGGAGAATAAGACACAGGAAAATACAGATTTTCATGTAACAAAATGGCTGGAGTTGGGAGTAGCTGTGAGGAGGTGGTAATGTTGGTATTGAAATCGGAGGTGGTGATCAGATTCAGAATACCATTTTTGTGGCTTGCTGAGGAGTTTAATTTTTATTCCCAAGTCTGTAGGGACCCAGGAAAGGGTGTCCATAGGAGAATCACAGGAACAGATTCACACTTCAGGGTGAATTGAAGTGGAACAAGGCCTAAGGTTGGGAGATGAGATGGAAACCCAATGCAAAAATCCAGGAAGGATTGATGAATTAACACAGGGGTGCAAAGGAGATATAAAATCATGGCATTTACAAGGTAGAAGTAACAGGACTTGGTGAATCCCAGATTTCTTATGGTGTCATTTATTGACACATAGAACAGGAAGAGCAACCAAATTGAGAAGGTAGGGGTGGGCAATCTGGGAAATGTTGGCTTTTCTACACATGTGGAATCTCTGAGTAGAGATAGCCAGTAGGTGATTGGAAAATATAGGTCTAGAGCTAAGTAAGGAGCCATGACTAGAGAGATGAACTTGGACATGTCAGCTTGTAAGTGGCACTAGTAATAGCTGTGTGAACGGATACAATTAAAAAGGGAAAGTGAGAGACAGTTGAAAATGGAGTTCTGGTGAGCACTGTAACTCACGTGGTGGAACCTGAGAAGTAGCCTCCTATGGCGATGACTAAGCAGCTGAGCAGCAGTCAGAGAGTTAGTAGGAGAACCTGCAGATGATGTCTTCAAAGCTGAGGCACAGGAGCGTTCACAAAAGGAAGAAACGGCCAGCAGTGTCTTATTGAGCAAACACACAAAAGAAACACAAATTCCACAGCTGAAAGCCCTTTTACATTAGGCCAAAAAGGAGCAGGGCCTGGGACGTGAAGTCTAAACCGGCAGCAACAGCGTTAAGTGCGAAAGGCGACGTGTCCGCTGTCCTGGAGTTGAGGAGCGCTTTTCATGCTTTGTGTTTTGGAGAAGAAATTTGTTTTGAAAGAATTTACACAAGTAAGGTGTAGGGGGGTGGGGAAAGGTGAAGCCTGGGTAGTTTTACGACAGGAGCGTAGTCCATAAGGAAGAAATATTTTCTACTTTCGATTGCTCACAGGCAACAGGACTGAAAGTTCATGCCCATGCAGATACTGTGGTCCTGTTTGTGGTTGGCTTGTGGCCAGTTGAATGTTGACTCATTGATCCAGCATCCATTCAGGAACAGGGGCAAGCTTGTCAGCTGGCCCCCGGCTTTTAGCGGTCTAACTGTTCTGTCCCACTGTAATTTAATTTAGAACTCAGACTTGTTTTTCTTGTCAGTCAGATGCCACAGTGATAAAATGAAGTAAGTTCTGAGACTTGTCTCTCAGAAATGGTAGCAGGAGCTCATTGGTAAGTGTAGGGAGTGGAGCTTTAGTGGTTGAAACTACACTTCTGAAAAGTTTGGGTCTCAATTGAAGTAGGGAGAGGGCACTTGCGAAAAGGACTCATATAATTTGTCGGAGGAGCAGCCTTTAGATCAGCGGTTCTCAACCTGTGGGTCGCGACCCCTTTGGGGGTCGAACAACCCTTTCACAGGGGTCGCCTAAGACCATCCCTGCATATCAGATATTTACATTATGATTAATAACAGTAGCACCATTACAGTTATGAAGTAGCAACGAAAATAATTTCATGGTTGGATCACAACATGAGGAACTGCATTTAAAGGGCCAGAGGTTGAGAACCACTGTAGGACAAAGATTGCAAATACAAAGTGGGAAGTGGGGTGGGGTGACAGCCAGCAATCGAAAGGATTGCTTGATTGAAGAACTCTGTATTCTCTGTGACATGGGAGACCTTTTCTGTTGAGGTTAGAGGAGGGCTGCTATGGAGATGGGTGAGGTTACTCAGGACATACGGAGAAGGTTATCTGAGAACCATGAAGCATGCTGAAGGTGGATGTGAACACTCACTGACCGCAGGAAGGCTCTAAATTATGCTTAGAAGCCTCCTACCCAATATTAGTAAGCCATTATGTTCTCACCTTCTTTTTCTGCTTTTCCTTCCCTTTCTCCCCTTGTACAGTGCTCAACTTTTTCACCATCATTGTAATACTAATATAATAAAATAATTAAGAAGCTACTGCTTATTGAGTCATAACTTGTGCAGGCATCCTGTTGATATGCATTATCTCATCTAATCCTCCTGTTAAAAAAGTGAGATGGTTACTAAGAATCTATTTACAAAAGAGGAACTTGAGGACCAGAGAGGTTAAGTGACTTGTTCAAGGTCACACAGTTTTATTGTAGTTGTTTGTTTCTTGTCTTGTTTTGTTTTCTGGATCAGACGAACTAAGCATAAGATGTTACTATTACTCCTCGCCTTCTTTCCCTTGAAAAAAAATCTAGTATCATTAAAATAATTTTTTCAGGTAGATACTTTATTCAGTGTCTATTAAATATAAGATGTGCCCCCCTGTTCTTGAGAAACTTACATTTTATATTTCATATGTGAAGCATAATGTATACCAAGCAATAAAGAAAGATTTATGTAAGATGTTGTGGAGCCAAGGATATTGCTCTGTCAATTCTTTCATTGTGAGTGGGTGCTGTTTAACTTGTTTAATAATTATGTTTTGCTTCAGCAGAGTCTGTCAGATAACCATTAAGGCCAATAATTGTCACTAAATGTTGCATGGTATATGTTTGAGAACTGTCAGCTATCTCAGTGGATTTAGGCTGTGGGCGGGCGCTATGTGAAAAGACCATGCCCTTTCCCCTTTTTTTCTTTATTATCAAAAACTCATTTTCAATTGAACTTTTTTTTGCATTGAGAATACATTTTTGTGATTTCTGAAGAATTGTTCCTGCGGATAATTCTCTTAAAGGTCGTTGTGTTTTTTCTTCTCTTCCCAGATCTTACTGTCCTCCATCCCACTTAATATATATGAGACTCCTTATAAAGGTTATATCTCTAGAAGATGTACACATCTATTTGAAAACAACAATGCCACTTGATTTTGACAGTTTATAAGTCGATTTCTCTTGGTTAACTCTTACGGCACATTTTTGGCTGTTGCTTTGTGGGTACGCTGAACAATGCTCTTGCTCAAATGTGGCATGAAGTAAAGATCTGACTGTGGCTTTACCCTGCACAAGAAGGCAGGGGAGAGCAGTATTTCAAATGTTATATTTTACAAGTACAGCATGTATGCTTTAGTATGCTCTCCCATCCCCATCCGTGATTAAGTGGTCATGGGAATTCCTATAAGAATGTAAATCATAGAACATAATTTTCTTAAACTTGGGGAGGGGGGGTTAATTTTAGGGGTGGGCACTCACTAGTTTTGTGATCCTTCTATGGCAGGGTTTCTTAACCTGATAACAGATTATTCTCTGTTGGGGGGCCTGTCTTGTTCATTATAAGACATTTAACAGTGTATCTGGCCTCTACTAAGATGCCAGAGGTACTTACTAGTAATAGTTGCGAAAACCAAAAATGTCTCCAGAAATTGCCATATGTGCCCGGGGGGGGGGGGGGGGGGTTTGGGGGTGGGGGGAGAGGGCAGTATTGTCCCCAATTGAGAACCACAGGTATAAAGAATAGTCTTGTGCTTTTTGTCTCCAAACAACCAGAGAAAAGGATTTTCTCATTGAGTAATAGGTTTTGTGCTCAATTGCCATGCCCATTTATGTTTGGAAATATACTGCCATAAAACACCAACAAACATCAAAGGCAAAAATGGTCCACATTCAATCACTTCATTGAAATGGTGTTTTAATTTGCCTATGCTACCTCTGGTTCTTGTCTATTTTCACATTAACTTATTATTTTATTTTGTAGAGAAAATTTTATAGTCTACATTTTCACTTAGCAGACTATGAATATTTTCAGTTTTATGCTTTCTTTTAAAAAATATAAACCTACACACCAATGAAAACTGGTGTATATGTGTATTTTTGTGCCTTTTCCATGAGCTTACAAACATATGAGTACATTGGTATTTTCTTTTTTACTCCTTGTGTATTGTTTTCAAAAAGGATTTTAAAAATACATTTAATAGATTATTAGTCATGTTAGCTACAGATTATTTGAAAATCAACATATTTACTTTTACTTCTGCACCATTAACTACAATATACAAATCATATACAGAGTAGAGAGCTGTATTTAAGAAGCATGTAAATGGAATTAAAAAAAAGTTTTATGTATCAATTTGACTCACATTCACACAGCTACTCTTGGCTCTGTTTCTATCCTGATATTACCAGTTTTTCGGAAATCACAATTTACATTTTTGGATGCCATAAAAAATACTTTGAAATAAGAAAGTAGATGGTTTTGAGTTTTAAAAGATACAAACATCAGGTTTATATATTGCTTCCTGTTGGGCATTTTATTTTAAAATATATTTTATTAAACAAGGAGAAATGGGGTTAAATTATCCTTCCTATTTATATGGGAAAATCTTGGGGTGTGTTTAGCCCACTGGCTCTTGCTGATGCTCATTTGGTTGACATTCTATCTGCATTTTTACTGCCAAGTCTCATTGCCTTGCTCTATAACTTGGCACCTACTGCCAACCTACCCTCTAAGAGGTGTTAACTTAGAAGTAATTGTTTGGACCATTGAAGATGAAGTAACTTCTCTCCTAACACAGTGCCAACAATTAAATTAGTGAGGTTTGGGCGGTAAATCTATGTGTACCTTAGAAAAGTGATACATGGATAAGCCATGAAGGAAGATTTGAGATTTTGAGGTGTGTGAATACAAAGGCATGATCAGTGTCTATACATCCCCAGTGCCTGACGCAATGGCTGACAATTAGTAGTTGCTCAACAAATGTGGATTGAGTGGGTTTGTTGGAGGAGTTGTTGAAGGACTGCAATATATCAAATTAACAGCAAGTATTTATCAAGTGCTTACGTCACCAGCACTGTGCCAATGAGGCTGTATTGTGGAAGGATAAGAGATGGTTCTTGCATGGGGACTAAGGCTCTCTCTAAAGTGCAGAAGGACTCATCTTCATTGGCTGTAGGGAGGTGAGGGTTGATGGAGAGAAGAGTGCTTCAGATGGTGGGAGAGTGAGTGGTGTTATCCCTCAGGTAGAAGAATCGAAATAAAAGATTGAGAACGAAGTTTTCACAGTGATTCTCAGACTTGGGTGTGCAATGGAATCCTCTGAGTCTCGTGTGAATATTCATGTTTTCAGGGCCTGGGCCCAGCGTCTGACTCAGTGGGTCTGGCAGGGGGGGTCAGGAACCTGCATGTTTAAAAGCCCTGACACTGGCTTAGAATTTTGCATTTCCGTGCACATAAGAATATAATGAATAATAACGGAAAACTAAAGGCTGTTTTATTCTGCTAATGGGACATGCTGACTAGTAGGGCTGCTAATTTAGATAATTCTAAGGTGTTTGCTGTTTTCTATCCATATAGTCCCATTTGTTCTGACCTTGCAACTTCTAAAGCACCAACAGAGAAAAAACAATGTTTTCGAGTGTGCTGTTCCCCCCTTCTGGGAGGGAGCATATGTTTTAACCTAACTCTCAAATCTCCCTGTCTCTCCGGACTGCAGGTTAACTGGATTGACAAAGGACTATCTAAACAGACAACTGGCTTTTAAACAAATATACAAAGATCATCTTGTTTAAATTGTCAGTTTTTGTGAGGTTGTGGACATTTCACTGACGACAGATTTTATAAGAAATATTTTTTTAACCATAATTTTAGGTGAAATGATCTATAGGCCATTTTAAAGAATATCATAACATAAGAAGCAGAGCTGTGAAAGATTTTTAAATGTGAGAAGTTGCCAGTTATTAGGTTGTAAAATCTAATCACCATTCTGTGTCCTTACTGTTATTGAAGGCACTATGATCAAAAAAAGAAACTTAATTACTTTTTCTGTTAGTTTTCCTTGACCTACATACAGACAAAGAAACGTCAAGACTTATTTTGTAAATATGTACCACTGTTTCTTTGGCCAAATAAGTATTTGAGTTAATAGACTGAAGATCTCTTAAAGTGTTTTCTGATTGACCAGTTGCATAAATTACTCCGTTTTCAAGCTTGGCTTCGCCAGCCCTTGCTTTCTGCTCGGCTGGGGCTGATCTGCAAGGCTGTGTCCATTTGCATCTGGTTTATATGTTGGAAGAATGCTCATAGGTGTTTACTGGAATCACATGAATATGCCTGTGTGGCAAACCAACATTTTTTTAATAGGAGTCAATAAAGGATGATACCCTTATTATTTTAAAAGTCATAATCTTAGGTACTTGCCAAATTTATAGGTGAAAGACCTGCAAAATTATAGACCCCAAGAAAAACAGAGTTTTTCTTATTTCTTTCAGATTTTTTTTGGAATGCTTTATTTTAGACTTTATTTTGGGATGCATTATGTTATTTTAGGGTTTTGGAGGCCAAATTCTGTTCTATAAGAAATGTGAATAAAACCATCTTGCCAATGCCTTTTTTTAACACCACGAAGTAATATTTTCTGGCAATTATATTATTACTTGGTTATTTGGAAAGATCAACTATCATTTTAATATCTTAATTGCACATTTTCTTAGAGACCATTAAACACTTTCTATTTACTGAGTCACCTTTGAAAACCACATTTTAAAATGACTTTATCTTGTTATTTTACAAAAGTGACTGTGCTTATCACCACCATCTAGACCACATGGGGGAAAATATGTTGTAACAGAATTTTCTTTACTTAGGATGCTTTAGTCAAGGACAAATGTTCTAAATGTGTCCTGTGGTAAAATTCCCAGATTTGGGGAAAAAACAAAAACAAAAACAAAAAGAAACCTCTTACTTATTTATGCTGTCATTTTAAAAAATAGCCATACTCCTGGAGCTCTGGGTTTCCAGTTTTACTGTTGTTTTAATGCTTAGTGCTGTCATAGCAGGAATAAACCGGACTAAATCAGACACTCCTTATGCTGTCGGGCTTTAAAGAGAGAGAGAAGATAGACCCAGAGAGGAAGATGGAGAGAGACAAATGTGGTTTCTATCACTGAGGAGTTTGTAAAATTCTCCCAATAACATGAGAAATAGCTGAAGACCTTTTCACGTGGTTAGCTAGGTTTTGCTTCGTATCAATGAGTATTTTAGAAAACATGCCACAAGGATTGGCCCTGTAAGAATGTGGATATATTCAGGGACTGTCTTTTTGAATTGATATGACAGGGAATCAACAATATGAAAGTACATGTGGATTATCTCTGTTCTTCTAAGCATTGGTAATTTATAAATAAACAATTTGAATAACCAGGGTCAATGAAAAATAGGATTTGAAAAAGTACATTATACCTTTGACATAAAACTGAGTTATATTTTACTATGATTATCAATGTTACTAAAAATCACTACCATTTACTAAGAAGCTTCTGTAAAATGACATGTAATTTTTCAGTGATTTCACATTGAAATCTTGAAAACTGTGTAATGAGAAGTATTATCACCTTTTACAGGTGAGTAAACAGGATGGAAGATTTCTATGAGCTAGAACATATTAGAACCAAGAAAACACAGCCCTCATTACTTCACTGCTAGAAAGTGGTGGAACTGGAGTTTGAGTCCAATATGTCCACTATAGCATTTATTTTGTGTGATTTTTCTCAAGTTAAATTAAAGGGAAGCTGAAAGAATTGAATGGACCTGCCTCAATTATAATCTCCCAAGGTGATTGTTAATAATTGATCCAGCTTTCCAGATGACTTTGGGAAACCTACAAAAATCAAACAAGTAGAACATAAAGAATAATATCTGTAATAGGCAAAAGAAGTCCAAGTCACTTACAGATCAATTAAAACAGTAGTTATCACTGTTTCTTCATAATTAAGGTTTATGGGTAAGTTGACGATTATGATCTGCTCTTTTTCTTCGTTGTTATAAATCATCTTTCATCCCTGAGAAATGAATTCAGTTCTTGCTCAAAAAAACAAAAATCTGCTCTGAAAATAAGTATAAGTATATGGTGATCCTGAGAATTAATAACAAAATTCATTTTTTATTAAATTTTATGAGAGACTATTAGAACCAAGAAACTACATATCTTATTATTGTAATGAGGTGGTACCTAGCTCAGAATATTCAGTAAAATGATGATTGATGATTGACATTTGTGTGAAATGATAATTGTGACGTATTTCACAATTTAGTTGGAATGCATTTGTGTTCCTGAAGTTTGGAAAAATATGTGGCTTAAACACAATGTTTCTAAACTCCATTTTTACTTTATCAAATAAACAACCGGTTTGGTAAAAATTAAGGATTAAATTAGGATTATACGACCTAATTTTATTTATATATAAAATTTTAAAGTACTAAGTTCTGTATTTCTTCTAAAAGCAAACTATTCTTGTCCTAAAATAGACTGTGCATTTTAAGAAGATTATTTCTATAATTAATGTGAAAAGGTCAGTAGGGCCAGTATTTATTTCAAAAGCGGGAACTAGGAAGTTCAGGATTTTCCCTCAACTTGTCACTGATGATAAAACCTTGTACAAATTTCTTATATTCTGCTCCACAGTTTCTATACTTGGAAATTAAGTGAAAGATATAAGGTAACTTTTAGCTGTTATGTTTGCTTTGTAAAGCAGGTAATTTTGCCTGTCTTATACTTTTCTTAAAATTCTGTGATTATTAACTCAGAATAGTTATTACTTATTTCTGCCCCTGATAGAAAAATCAGTGATATAATAAACTGTAGTGAAAAGTGAAGATCTTTATTAATGCCATTGCTCAGAAATGGATCCTATTGGCAAAATGACCACCAAACCTCCAGACTTTTAGGGAATTCACATGAAGGCACCCGAAATAGAATTACCGCATTTTATAATATGATTTCTGCACTTAACATTTTGTGAACATCTTTGGATGCACCTAAAATTTTTCTACAACACAATAACTAGTGGTTGCTTAGAATTTCACTGTATGACTGTACCATAACAACTCTCTGTTGAAGAACATTATCATTATTCATAGTTTTTACTATTGTGAGATAAACTATATTAAAGAGTCCCATGTGCTCCTTTGATGCAATTGTAAAATTACTTCCCCCTGTTAAATTCTTAGAAGTGAGCTTACTGGAACCCAGAGTATGTACATTTTAGATAATGAAACATATTAACAAAGCTATGCTTCCTTTATAAACAGTGCTAGTGTGTATTCACACCACCAGTGTCAGAGTTTCATTGCACACACAGACCAGGCCTGGGTGTCCCCCTTAGTTCATTCTTTCTACCGTTGCTAATCTGTTAGGTGAAATTGGTAATTTTCTTGATTAATTAACATTTTTATGTCCAGGTAACTAGTTCAGATACTTTTTTGTGTTTATAGTCCATTGTGTTTCTTCCCTCTGAACTGCCTTTTCATGTCCTTTATTAGTTTCTTTTCTATAAGAGGACTCATTTTTTTAACAGATTTATTGTCGGCTCTTATACACGAAGACAATAAACCTTTTGCAAAAATATTTTCTCAGGTAGTAACTTTGTGAGAACTATCTTTTAGGTCCAGAAGATTTATATTTGTATGTACTAAAATATGTTAGGATTTTTGACCTTGGTTTTCAGACTTTGAAAAGTCTTCTCCACCCCAATATTTTTAAAACATGTTCAAATGATCTTTCAGTAGTTCATGTAATTTCTCACATAAATATTGAATCCATTTGAGATGTTTTAGAGATAGTTCTAAAGCAGGACTAAACATAGAGACACATAGATAGAAAAGATAGAAAGGTGTCATAGTAACATTTAATGAAATACTCTCTTTTCCCTCATGATTTGAAATGTTGTCCATCATATAGGAAATCTTATGTCCTTAGATCTTTGTACTCTGTAATTTGCTACATGAATATTTTTTCATATTTTTGTGCTAGTAATTGTTTTAGCTTCAAATAGCAACACAAATCTCCTCTTATTATGTTTCTACTTAATTATACTTAACTATTATGAAATAATTATGTTTTTAAATAATCATTAAATTTTGGCAAGTTAAAAAACACTACTAGTATTTTGTTAATCCTTTAAGATTTATTGAGGAATTAAAAAGGAAATTTACTTCTCAACAATATTGGTTTTCCTTTTAAAGAACATAATATTTTTGTCCATTTATGCATATTCTTTTATGTCTTTCAGTAAAAATTTGCCATTTTCTCTATGTAAGTCTTGCATGTGTCTTGTTAAATTTATTTCCATAGGCCTTACATAATTCTTGTTAAATTTATTCTCCAGTACTTTGCAGTTTTTATGGTTATTGTAAATGGGATTTTTATATCCAATTATTATTATTTTCAATTCTTGCCAAAAGAACAAATGTCATATATCCATATCAAAAGGGGTATCTTTTAACTTAAAACTCAGGATTCTGTTTACATTTCAATTTATGCATGAGGGTGCCTTGGGTATTACTAACATATTTGAAATGTATATGTAGAAACATCATGTATCTTTTTGCAGCTTATTATGATCCTAATCCATTTAAACATTTTAAATGATTGTTTTATTTCAGTTTCAGTCTTCTACTATATAGGATTCATTTACTTGGGCCTATAGAACCAGCACGAATTATCACTGAGGGCATAGCCTTAAAGATTCCTTTTATTCTTTTAAAACTTAGATTTAAAGCAATAGTCACTGATTACTATATCCTATTTTTATGTTGCACCTTATAAACCTTATGAAAATAAGAAAACTATTTTGGATATATTAAGTCACATCATCATCATGTGCTCCAGGTAAACTCTGCTGTCCATTACTTGAGGTATCAATGGTTTCAGTACAGTCCGGCTGGCCTGGCTCAGTGGTTGAGCATAGACTCATGAACCTGGAGGTCATGGTTGAATTCCCGGTCAGGGCATATGCCCGGGTTGGGGGCTCAATCCCCAGAGTGAGGTGTGCAGTAGGCAGTCCATCAATGATTCTCTGTCATCATTGATGTTTCTATCTTTCTTTCCCTTTCCCTTCCTTTCTGAAATCAATAAAAATATATTTAAAAAATAGTTTCAGTACAAATAATTGAAGAAGGCTATTTCATATTGATAAATTTACACCAAGAGGATGAAACAGTGTAACTGACACACTGTGTGTAACTGTTGCTGCAAATACCCTTTTCAGAGTGTAGACTTGCCTGGATTCAACACTAAATCTGATCATAAGTTTTGTCCAGGGTCTTGATCACCAAAAGATCTAGAACTATAAAGCTCTCCCTTTATGGTAGTCTAAATTCAGAATTGGTTTGGCTGTTTCAAATACATGGACTTGTCCATCTGCTATACTAGACAGTTTGAATTGTCCTTTTGATCCCTTCAGCTAAGAATGGCTTAGTTATGTATGAAGTTGAGATTTCTATCTCAATGTATGTTACTAAAGTTCAAAGAAAATACGCTATATACATTTTAGGGGATTTAGTGGCTCCTTAGTTGAATTGTAACCTCTGTATTGGTTAAGTCAGGTGTGCCTTTGAGAGAAAAGTCAAAAGCTCAAACGTTGTAAGAAAAAAGAATTTCTGTAAACTAGCTCAGCATTGTCAATAGCATATAGTATTTGGCTGTCATAGTATTTGTGACCTGATAACAGATGGACACTTTTGAGAAGTATTTGGTTGTCACAGGCATAGATACACACACACACACACACACACACACACACACACACACACACTATAATACAAAATTGAATATAAAATAGTTATTTTTTTCCTGTTTAAGTAGGAACTTAGCATCCTCAGGTTGAATTATTTAGTATTGATAAACTAAAATGATATGCATAGCACACTGGGATCTCACATGAAATAGCAATGCCACATACATCAGCTTAAAAAGACTGTATGTACATCCTGAAGAGGAAAAGGTGCTTCCTGTAATACAGCATCCGCAAACCATGACAAGGCTGGGAAGCCATGCTCTTCTGCATGGGTTTACTGAATATATATTTTTACATGCAAAATGAAGTCTCTATATTGGGTGACTTTTATATTGAAGTATAGATATGCTGCACTGCAATGAATTGTATGTTTTTATTTTTAAAAATGTAGATATAGTACTATCACTATCATAAATAGAATACTGACTGCAACACAATTGAAAGGGAATTTGATTATTAATTATCTATAGGTTTATTTCCTCTCCTATCATAATTTTAAGGATATCATAACATTTTATCTCCAAAAATACCCTTTAAATATTTTATTTTTTAAGCTGGATTTTAATGAGACATGCTTTTGATGAATGTTCTCATCTCTGTTCAGCTAGAGTTGGCCAAAGATTATTGATATTTTAGAGCAGGATTAAAGCAAATATGTCCGGTGCTTGTTTTTTATAAGTAAACTTTTATTGGACTATACCCATGCCCATTTGGTTATATATTACCCCTACCTTCTTTTGCAATGTAAAGGCAGAGTTGAGCAGTTACAATAGAGACCACATGGCCTGCCAAGACCAACATATTTACTAGAGAGTAATGACAGAAAAAATGTTTTCTGACCTTTGTTTTAGGATAATAACTGTGGCATGAAATATAAAGTCCAACTCTTTATATAAACCGATGTAAAATATAGTATATGAAATTGAAATCATTTCTTGGTTTTCTTCTGTATCTATTAGGGCTTTATGTGGATGAGAGATGGTTCAAATTAAATGTGTTGACGGTGTGATTTCATGGAGAAATACATTTTTATCAATTAAGGTTATAAGAAGCATAATAAGGAACACATCATTAGAATTAAAATTGGAGGAGTTATAGAAAACAGTGTGAGGCTCTTTGTCTCATATTAATTCCTAGATTTGCTCTTTAACTATCACAGATAGATTTTTAAAAAACTGACAGTAGGTATATCAAGGGGAACACTTTGTAAAGTATAAGATTGTGTAGTACTATGCTCTACACCTGAAATTAATACAAAATAATATTAACTGTAATCTGTAATTAAAAAAAAATAATCCTATATAATAAAAGGGTAATATGCAAAATGACCGAATGGCAAAACGACCAGTCGCTATGATGCACACTGACCACCAAGGGGCAGACACTCAACACAGGAACTGCTCCCTGGTGGTCAGTGCGCTCCCATAGGAGGAGCGCTGCTCAGCCACAAGCCAGGCTGATGACTGGCAAGCGTTCATAGTAAATTATAAAGTTTTATGACAATATCATATGGATACTTTTGAGAAGGTTAATATTTGGACTAATATAATAATTATAATCAAGAAAATATTTCTCCTCTTAGTCCTTAAAAGTTTTGTTGTATTGAAGAAATAATTGCATAGCCCATTAGACTATGCTTCATGAGGTCATGACCATGTCTGTTTTCTTGACTATTCCAACCATAACCAGGTCCAGCTCACAAACAGTGTGACTCATGGAAGTTACATAATAAATGGACTAAGCTGATGGTAGAATAGCTTATAATTCCTCTTATTAGTATTTCTTGTTCCCAAGATGTTGTAGCACTACAAAATCATAGTTTTGTCCAAAAGTTTTTATCATTGCTTACATTCAACCTGCAATTCAAGGGTGTTTCCGTCAGTTTTCAGAGTTTTCCCTGCAAGTCCTTGCCCAGCGTCATCACAGGGGTCCTGCAGTTACTAGTATGTAAGGATCACATATCCATAGCGGTGATAGGGGAGCACAGGACTTTCAAATGCCACCACCTTGACATAGTTAGGCAGTTCTTCCTTTCTGGTTTGTACATTGGAATTATGGCTCAGATTAGAAACTAAACCAAAGAGCAGAGCTAAACAGGAATACCAGATGGTACATAAAATGAGGTAGAATTGTTGTCACTTCACAGCTCATCCATGCACCATACTATTTCAGATGAAACATGAGTAGGAAAGTTAATAACGAACTAACTTAGTCCATCGGACACATAAAGCCAGGTTTTAACCTCAATCCTGGAACATCTTTATTAATACCAAATGACTCTGAAATTGGTTGACAAGTATTTAAAGAACAGAATGAAACACAATCTGTTTTTTTGAGTTTTTTTTTATTGCTTGATTAGAACTAAATACATTTGGTTGTTAATTATCCAACTGGTTGAAATGCCATTTTTCTTTGTTAAAACTGATAAAGGCAAGTTTAGTTATGAAAATGTGTGGGGCATGTATTTTCTCTTGGATGTTTTTATAAGCACGAGTAGTGTTACATAGCAGCTGAAGATCTGGAACGGGGCACCTTGGCTCTTCCACTTCCTAGCTATGGAATACAGCCCAAATTACTTAATTCATTAAATCATCACTTCTCTCATGTATTGAATAGAAATAACAATAATATCAGCCTCCAAAGATTATTCTAAAAATTAAGTGATTTAATATACATAGAAGGCTTAGTAAAGTTCTTTGGTCATAATAAATCTCAATAAATCATACCTATTTACAATTCATACACACAGAAATTTAATTTTGTATGATGTCACAGGCCTCTGAGACATTCAGTACTTAAGTTTATACAGAATGGACAAGTCAAGGGTAGCGATATCTTGAAGAGTATGGTCATAGAGCTGTGTGGTAGAAAGAATTCCTAGGGAAGTAGGCTAGGATTCAGGAGACCTACTCACTAGTATGTGATCTAAAGTGATTTTTTTTTCTTCCTGTTCGGGCCATAGTTACATTTTTGTGTGTGTGGAAGCGGGGGAAAGATTGGGTTTATATAGCCTTTCCAATTCTGAAATCCTGAAAATCGTTGAGTCTTAAAAAAAAAGAGCAGATTTTTTATTTTTAAATTGTTAAATTTGAAACAAATTTGGAATGAACCAGAGGGGGGGAGGGGGAAAGACAGCATAGCTTATTAGGCCAGAAAAAAAAGAGCTGACAAACGGTAGTTGTGTTGTTTATCAGAAAGTGTGCTTCTTTCCAACTGGATATTTTGCAATTGTTTTTGCAGAACAAGCATTTTGCTCATTCTGTAGAGCTTTAGGGATACCATCCTCCCAAGGTATCTGCCTGCAGGAGTAGGCTATGAAGTCGATGATGTTAATATTTCTATATGCTAGTATCTGTTCATATTTCTGAGAATGTTCATGAGAAGCTAAACTGCAAAACAAAACACCTACTATTCTCAGCTCTTTACAGAGGTAGTTTTCTTTCTGACTCAGATGTGTCTGATAACACTTGGGGCTATGAAATGTACATGATTCTAACAGAGCTTTATTTTCAAAGACGAAGATCTAAGGTTCATATACGGAAAATGGCCTCCTTCTGATTGGAACTAGCATAAGTCTCATCTCGGGGAATGCAGATGCCATGAAACATGGCTTTATAGCTTCTGTTTACTTGCATGATGGAAGGAAAGAAAATCACCTCTTTTTGCTTTGTAATGTTAAAAGACAACCTGGTCTTCCTGGATGCATTTGGAAGCAGTAGCCAAGGTCATTCTCAGAGTATCAGTAATAGCCAAGTAAAATATAGGTGGTCAGAGCACAGGGCCCTTCCTACCTTCAAAGTCTGATGGGCCTGCTTTGCCAAGGCAGAATCTATGTGACATCACAAGTTCCTCCCATCTCAGCCTCCGGAGTCTGGTTTAGAAGTGGTCTTCCAGCATGCGTTATGACCCATTATTTCTTTTAACTTTTATAGTTATAGTCTGCTACCCAGACTATTTCCTGGATGAGTATAAATACTTCAAACAGCCCTAACCGGCTTGGCTCAGTGGATAGAGCATCGGCCTGCGGACTGAAAGGTCCCAGGTTCGATTCCGGTCGAGGGCATGTACCCTGGTTGCGGGTACATCCCCAGTAGGGGGTGTGCAGGAGGCAGCTGATCAATATTTCTCTCTCATCGATGTTTCTGACTCTCTGTCCTTCTCCCTTCCTCTCTGTAAAAAATCAATAAAAATATATATTAAAAAAATACTTCAAACAATGATAATTCCAATAGTATAGTTTTTTTTTAAATCACATTTCAGGGTTTTCAAAATACTTTAATATATAGTTTACCTCTTTTGATCCCCCCACCATTTCTGGAGGGTGAACGTAACAAGTGTTTGTACTTCCTTCCTTCCCTCCCTCTCTTTCTCTTTTTAAAAAATAAAATCCAGAGAAGTTAAGTGACTTATTAATACTTAGTCAGATGGTTAACTAAATAGTAGTATTTGAACCAAAGTTCTGATCTTATAGATTGAAATTTAGTGTTCTACTTTCTAATTCAGGAAGCATGTTAGTGGACCTGTCATCAAAGAAAAGATTTTTTCAGATAATAAGAAAGTGATGGAGGATTTGGTCACCATGAATAAGATAGTTGCAGCCAGCACTCCGTACATTCCTTTAAAGAGTTGATAAACCCAATAGTTAATCCAAAAGGAGCAGCTCAGATTTGCTAAGCTTCGTTTCCTTTTAATGTCTTGGGTAATCTCAGGAAAACCACTAAAACCAATGGTCCTCCAGCTTTTCTTTCCCCATGAGATTTGTCTGGGTTTGAAGGATTGGCACATTAAATCAAGCAAGCATCGTAAATCATAGATGTACCTAGTCACAGCCCACAAAAGTACACCTCCTGCAGACAGTTCCCCCAAATCAGTAAATAAGATTTGTTATATCTGTTTTCTGCGGCAGTGTATTGGAGCAGCTACTGACTGTTTGGCAGACTTGATCGATTGTTGAGGTCTAATGTGGCAAGCTGCGATGAGTCCAGCCATGGCCCTTTGTCGTTCATTTCACAAAAGCAGATATGCCTTGTCCATGGTCCTAGAGGCCATAGCAAAACAACAGAGCTTCTCCCCTGGCATTGGACAGGGTACAAACTCTCGTAGGATGTGTGCATTCTTGTGAACTGGTTTCCAAGTGTGAAGTAAATCTCTCCCTGGATTTGACTGAAAATTAAATATGATCATTTACTTTAATTTTTTAGGATACTTCCTTTGCAGAGAAAGCACTCATGAAAAATCAGGTTTGATACATTCAAAGGTTACTATCACGTCATGTCAAAAGATACTGTATTATCAAAGAAGCTATGGAGCCTGGCCAGTGTGGCTCAGTGGTTGAGCATCAGTCCATGAACCAGGAAGTCAAGGTTCAATTTCCAGTCAGGGCACATGCCCCAGTTGCAGGTTCGATCCTTAGAGGGCGTGCAGGAGGCAGCCGATCAATGATTCTCTCTCATCACTGATGTTTCTATCCCTCTCTCCCTCTCCCTTCCTCTCTCTAAAATGAATAAAAATATTTTTTAATAAAAGAAGCCATGGAAAAAAGAGATGAAACAGTGAGCAGCTGGTAACTAAATATTAAGGATTTAACTAGATGGATATATGTGAAATAATCCCTTGATTTTGTAACTACATAGTTTCAGAAAGATTTATTCATTGATAAAGCACACAAATAAAAATTAGCAAAGCAAAAAGGCACCTTACAGTTCACTAAGCCTGAGTCCCTTTATTTTTTTTTATAAAAGAGCTGAGTGTTCAGATTTCTAGGTAACACAGGCAGTATTCTGACATCCAGTGTTTATAAGCCATTCCTCCCTACCTGCCACTAGAGGCAGCACAGAATACTCCCTAATTACACAACTCATCATCTCATGGGCAGGTGGACGCATGATTATATGTTTGAAAGTTGCTAGGAATCCCCTCCCCTCTTAACTTTAATGTGCTTATATTTCACTTGGCAGTAAATTATTCTAAAGACTAGTAGCTATGGCCATTATATGGTCACTCAACGCAAAATCTAATATCAACATTGGCTAAAGAGGGGAAACCAACATTGGAAAGGGGAACTATAAAAAATGACCACGCCACCTAAAAAAATCAACTGTATTTTCTGTTCCACCTTGACCTTGCTTTACTTGTTGGAAAGATTTCTTAAACTTTTTTATATCACAAAATATGTAGATTAAAAAAAACAACTTCAGATTGACTTGTACATTTTGTCTTTCCTTACCTTTATGCACTTGAAATCATTTTTTGTTTGTTTTATCAAATTGGGATATTATTTTGTATTTTAGTTTCCAATAAGAAATGTCACTGGGATTTTTTTCTGAATTTAGTCCTGTTCTTTTAATCTGTGTTCCCTTTCGAAATTATGACCCATTTATCGAGAGTCTGTTTCATTTAATGAATGCCTCAATCTTTGATGAGACTTACATGCAAAGAGATTCTTTAAAAATAGTGAACTTCTCTAATATCAAAACACTTTTATGTTGAAATTTGATAAAAACTAAAGATTTCAATGTGAGGTTTCATTGATTTCCCCTCATCAGCAGAAACGGGGTGGCCGCTTTTTGTGGTAGATAATTCTCAGCGGGGAGAGCTCCATACAGCTTCCTGCATAAATTCATGCCTGAGTTCCTGGCAAATCTGTTTCTATTCAAACAAGGGGCAATGTCTTAGCAAAGGCCAAATATAATCAATGTACTTCCAAGCAAAGCAGTGTTGAGTGGCAGGATAATTGAAATAAACATCTGGTGAGTGAGTGCACTGGGTGAGTCTCCAGTCTCCTTGGATGGATTTTCCAGACTCTTTTCCAAGTGTCATTAGTTCAGCAGTAGCTCATGGTCTCCAGAAGGGACCTCTAACCCACCTATTCATTGCTCTTCTAGAATGTGCCTAAGGGCAGAGCAGTTTTCAAAATAGTGACATCCCAATTTAAGGTTTCTTTACAGACTCTGAAATGGCAGTCTGCTCGTGTTCATCACCACTTGTAAATTCTGCCCTGAAGCTACCTACTGTTCTTTGTTAACCTTAATAAAACTCAAAGGTAGTTGTTGTTAGATTGGTGCCTAAGAAACTGCCTCTACTACATGCCACAGCGATTTGTTTCAAGAATTAATAAATTCCACTTTGAACTACAATATGATATTGGAGTTTTGGTCAATAACTTGTGTTATAGATACGACACAGAGAATTCTGATTTATTTTATATATTGTAGTTCGTCATATGCCTTTCCTTAGATCTGAAAATAATGTGCATGGTTTAAGATGTCTTCTCAAAACACCCAGTACTTTATCCATGCCTCTCTTCTGTTGCCCTTCATGAATCAGGACATCGCTCTGTTATGTGGGTCACATTTAGAGCAACTTTCAGAAATCTTTGGCTTCTGTGGTATGCAGTGTTTATAAATGTTATGCTCTCAAAAAATCATGAATAATTTTACAGTTTTGTAGCATCACCTATAAAAGACTGCTTCATGGTGGAGTCATGATAGTAATAGGTATGTTTCCAGTTTTCACAATCAAGTGGACTTTCTACTAGGAACTATTGCAAAAGTCAGGGAAACCAGGGCATTTTAATTGACAATTAAAAGCATTAGAATTCAATTCTGCTATGGATTTATCATTTAAGTTATGGCAATGGGATGGTAATGTTCACAATTTCAGATGTCTGTATGAGGCTCTTTCTAGACATGGATTGAAACTTTATTTTTCTTATCATTTATTATTTTTCTAGATTAGGAACTTATTCTTTCAAAGGGATTCTTTTTCTTACTTTTTTTCAAATATGTTTTTATTGATTTCAGAAAGAGTAAGGGAAAGGTAGAGAAGTTTAGAAATATCAGTGATGAGAGAGAATCATTAATTGGCTGCCTCCTACACATCCCCTGTTGGGGTTGAGCCCACAACCTGGGCATGTGCCCTGACTGGGAATTGAACCATGACCTTCCAGTTCATAGGTCAATGCTCAACCACTAGCGACACCAGCCAGGCTGTTCATACTTACCCATATTTTAAGTTTTTTTCCAAAGACTTTGTATTCTACAGTATGAAAAGGATATTATTTTAGATATAACTTACGTTAGAAATAAGAAAGATTTTCTAGGTCTGATGATTGGTCTAACCTCCCTATCGCTTTGATTTTAATGTAGAATAGTATGGTCACCTCTGCCATCAGAATAAATCTATTCATGAGTGGTACCCTGATAATGATGTATGTGGTACATACATGAGGTTGCTACTCTTCAATCACCATAGACAAACCCTTTTATATTACTATGAAACTAACTACAGTGTGGTAAGATATCTGAATGAGTATGCTGGTAACATCAGGATTGTTACCATAATCTGATTATCGTTATCTTAACTATTGTGGTCTAACAATTATTAATATACCCTTAAAAAGAGCAAAGAAGATGCAAAAACTTGGGGATATTCAAATCATCATGAGCAATAAAAATTTTGTACTTCTTTCCATAATAACTGTGTGTGTGTGTGTGTGTGTGTGTGTGTGTGTGTGTGTGAAGTCTAAGTGTGACAAGCAATGTTAGGCCATTTGGATACACTGGTAGATAATACAAATTAAAGACCCCAACCATTGTCCTCAAGGCTGTAGTGGAAATCAGGGCTTACAGAATTGAAATTCAGAAATAACTCTGTAGTAAAACACCAGTTTTTAAAAAGTTTAGTGGAAGAGCTCTTTTGTGTAAGATAAAGCTGATTTTAAAGAAAGAGTGATTAATTCTCTCGGAGGAGGTCAGGAAATGTGATTCCTGAGCTGGTTTTCCTTGGGTGAAAAACGGGATAGAGGCTTTCTAGGTAAAAGGAGCAGCATGTGTCCAATTTGCAAAGTAATAAAACTGATGTTCAGGGATGTATACATGGATTGCTATTGCTAAACTATACTGTACAAAATGAGAAAGCCCGGTAGAAATGTTACTGGAAAGCTATTTTATCTTCCAAGACATTGGGAGGGATGAAAATCATTGAAGTTCACATAGATAATCATATTTATTATATGCTGTGTATCTATCTGACATTACATTGGTTGTTACGGTCCTTTAATTAAAGAGTGAATTGCCCATGCCATGTTTTGTGTCTTACTTTGAGACTAATGCAAAGTGAATGAAATAAGAGAGATCTAGTACTTCATTTATGTGGTATTGCCTCATTTATTTCCATAGCATCTATGGCCGGTATAAAAAGGAGCCACAAAGCCTCTTCAGAGAGAGAATAGCCTAGAGGAAATTGGTGTTCTAGAAAATTAATCCTACCTTATTTACATGATGGTGGTCTACAGATTTGCATGCCTTATTTTTATAGTATTAGCAGAAATGTGATGATTCTGGGTCATGTACAAAGATGACCATCAGTAGTAGAACTAGTTAATAGTAGAGAGGGAGAATAATTTGGCTTATACTATGTCATATCAGTGTTAGGGCAAGATACTGTGCCCTTATTCTTTTATTACTAGCTGCACCCTTTGGGTTTCTGTGTAAAGCATAGGCCCAGTCTTATTTGCTCTTTAGAAACCTGGACAGTTTATTTTCTTTATTATAAACTTAATTAAAATTACTTACTTTAGTTTGTTTTAGGGTCCACCTGCTTGCTAAAGTAGCAACTGCTTGAAAGGAGGGACATCGTCTTGAGAGGCAAGAAGAATGCTATTCTGTCTGTCTCTGTAGTGTAGTGGTCAAGGGTCCTGCATTTTGGGTCAGAGAAATTTGATTCAAATCCTAGCCTCCATCTCTTGAGCCTCATCTATATAATGGGGACCGTTTGCTACCCATGTTCATGTTGTCTTGCTTTACTTATCACTTGTCTTCCCATCTAGAGTGCAAGCTTTATGAGAACAGGGGGCTGGGCTCATGTCTCAAGTGCTCAGGGCACTGCATGGCAAACTACACGCTCTTAAAAATCTGTGGGGTGAATGAATTAATAGGCGGCATAGGTAGCTGCAGAGGGTTTTTGGAAGGTTAAACAAATTTATGTCTTTAAAGCTGTTAACCTAGTGCCTATGATAGAGTAGGAAATTAATCTCAAAAGAGTCTTTTTATTTGATAGCTAATATTAAAACAGTTTTTATCTTACAACAGTTTTTAGCCCTGGCCTGTGTGGCTCAATTGCTTGGATGTTGTCTTGTCTTGTGCAACAAAGGGTTGCAGGTTCGATTCCTGGTCAGGGCACTTGCCTGGATTTCAGCTCAATCCCTGATGGGGAATGGGGGTGGGGGGTCCTTTGGGAAGCAGCCAACTAATGTTTGTCTCACATCAATATTTCTCTTTCTTTCTCCCCATCTCCCTTCATCTCTCTATAAAAATCAATAAACTATTCTTAAAAAAAAACAACATTTAATCACTTTTGTCCAAGTCTTTTTGTGTACGTATGTTTCCGTTTCTCTTGGATGAATATCCAATATGAAACGGGGTTAGTGTGTGTTGGTGGAGATACGTGTTTTTAACTTGGTAAGAAACTGCCCAAGTCTTCTTCAAAGTGGTCATTTCATTTTACACTCCCACCAGCAGTATATGAAAGTGTGGTTTACTCTACATTCTTGCCAACCGTTGGTGTTCTTTATAAATTTAGCCATGCTCGTGGGGGTGTAGTGTTAACTCATTGTGGTTTTAATATGCATTTTCTCTTCTGACTAATGCTGTTGTGCAATTTTTCATATGACCAGTTGGCATATATTCTTTTAAAAAGTGTCTGTTTTAGTCTTTTGCTCATTTGTAATTGGGTTGTTTGTCATCTTATTATTGAGTTGTAGCAGCTATGTACACATTCTGGGCACAGTACCTTATGACGTGTGTGTGTGTGTGTGTGTGTGTGTGTGTGTGTGTGTCTGTGTGGTTTTCCTATCTGTGGCTTGCCTATTCATTTTCATAACAAACATTTTCCCCCCTTAGTAGTTTTCTTTCAAAATAATTTTAGATTTACAAAGGAGTTGCAAAGATAGTACAAAGTTCCCAAATATCCTTTTCCTTGCTTCCTCTATTATTAACATGTTACATAACATTTTCAAAACTAAGAAATTCACATTGGTACAAGAGTATTAAATTCCCTACTGTGTTTTCTTCAGGGAGCTTTATGGTTGCTGCTTTTATGTTTAGGTCTGTGATTCAACTTGAATTAATATTGTCCTATGGATTGAGGTAGGGAATCAAGGTTGTTGTGTTGTTTTTTTTCAATGGGTAACTAGTTTTCCAACATTACTGGTATTTGTTTGAACAATCAACCCTCTCCTATTGTATTGCTTTTACTCCTTTGTTAAAAATTAAAATATGTAACCATGGGCCTATTGCTCATTCTAGTGTGTTCCATTGTTTGTCTCTTATGAAAATGTTATCTTGATTACTGCAGCTTTACATGATAGGCCCATAAACTTTTTTAAAGGGGAAAATAGTATGTATTTTAGGTTTGCAGGCTATCAGGTCTCTTAAATTACTCAGCTCTGTTATAGAATTGCAGCAGCCATAGATAACATGTAAGTGAAATGTCTGTGGCTATGTTCCACTAAAACTTTATGTACAAACAAGCATACAGCTTGTGGGCAATTTTTTGCTGATTCCTGCTTTAGAGTAAGACTTCAAATCGGGTAATATAAGTCCTTCAATTTGGTTCTTCTTTTTCTTAATTGTTTTGGTTATTCTAGATACTTTGTAGATTTATATAAATTGTGGAAGACTTATTTTGATTGCATTGAACTTATAGATCAATTTGGTGAGAGTTGACACCTTAACAATATTGTGTCTTCCAATCCATGTGCATGATATATTTCTTCATTTGTTTAGGTCTTCTCTAATTTATCTTATGAATATTTGTGTCCAGGTACTGCACAAGATTTGTTAAAATGCTCCCTAAGTATTTTGTCTTTTATATGTTTTTATAAATGTTTTTAATTTAATTTCCTGTTGTATCATTGTTAACCTTGCTTTCCATGAGCTTTCTAAATTTCCTGATCAACCTTCATACTGTTGTTTGTAGGTTCTTTAGGATTTTCCAAGGCTTTCTTTATTGTTGTGATTAAAATCGAATTTAATTCTGTTGCTATCAGAGAACATTATATATGACATCATTCCTTACAAAATTTAGAGACACTGAATATCCTGGGTTTATCTTAGTGAGTATTCCATGTGCACTAGAGAATTATGTGTGTTCCTCTGTCTATCTATAAATATTCATTAGGTTATTTGGCTTTAGAGTCATTCACACTTTCAGTGTCTTTGATTTTTTGGTCTACCTTATCTATTAACCACCTAGAGAAGGTTGTTAAAATTTCCAACCATAGTTGTGGATTTAGTCTGATTCTCCCTTTGGATCTATCAGTGTTTACTTCACATATTTCAAAGCTATGCAATTAGATGCATACATATTTCATGTTGTCTTTTTGATAAATTGTTGCTGTGATTAGTGTGACATTTCCTGGTTATGTTTAGTCAGATTCCTTGTCTAGATTCTTAATTTGTCAGTTTTAAATACAGTCACTCCAGGGTTTTTGTTTGTTTGTTTGTTTTGGAGGCTGGAGTAACCTGAATCCTAAGCGATGGCCTCTTTGAGTCTCCCCTGCACAATGAGGGAGCCCATGAAGTCTCTGTTCTCTGGCTCATTGGATGTTTATTGGACCAAAAAGAAAAATTAATTTGTTCACCCTACTTTATGTTCTGATTTAGATCATATTTTTTCCATCAATATATAGAAGTTATACTTAGGTTTTCATAACATGATGGGAATATAAATACTTTTAGATTATATATAATAGTTTATATCTATATATATATAAAAGCCTATGTGACCGAACGACCAGAACGACCGGTCGCTATGATGCGCACTGAACACCAGGGGGCAGATGCTCAATGCAGGAGCTGCCCCCTTGTGGTCAGTGAACTCCCACAATGGGAGAGCTGCTCAGCTGACCGACCTGTCCCCACCAGCCCAGCGGCAGCCACTCACTCCCTCAGTAGTCCTGCAGGTCCAATCTCCGGAATCAGGCCAGGCACTGACAGACCAGCGCCACAGGCATGATCCTGACAGCGCTGCCGGCCTTATGGAAGTCGGCCTCGGCACCGTGGCAACTTTCCCTCCCTAGATGCCCCATAAGGAAGAAACAATATAAAAGCAGCCACCAGGTGGCTCCTGACAACCAGCGCGAATGTCAGCAGGATGGATCTGGATCCCAGGCCTGCAAGGGCATCCCACTGCCCACCCAGAGAGCTGATCATGTCCCGACTGCCCCCGCTCCAGGACCCACTTGTGCATGAATTCGTGCACCGAGCCTCTAGTATAATAATATTTATGTTAACATACAAGCATATTTATATATAAGAATAAAATTATATAAAATACAAATATAAAACAATTACAATTCTTTAAAATATATAAAATAATTTATTTTACATATTCTTCTTTTTTATATTATATGTACATTTTCTATGTGTATATAAAATCATTTTATCAATGAAATAAAATTTCATTGTTAAGGTAGTTAACCTATCACTCCAACTTTCTTTTAGTTATAGAGAGAAGAAATAGATAAATACATAGATTTACATACAGATCCATGCACAAAACTCCTAAAAGGAAATATCAATGTCAAAAAAATTTTACTAGGTTATTCTTGGAAAATAGACTAGATATCTGTGTAATATCAAATACGTGTAGCAGTAACTTAAGACTAAACACTTAAGCTTATAGGTCTCTAAAACTCTGTCATTAACATTAAAAAATAAAAGCATAATTAAATCACTATCTTTTAAGTTGTCAAAAGGAAAAGTAGCACATTTTAACATTTTGAAAATAAAGTACTCAAAAGGCTATTGCAATTTAAAATGGATAATGGAAAATTGCAACTGTCTATTTAAAGATTTGTGGTTGAAAGGTAATTAATTCTACCTTGCTAAAGGCAAATTATTTTCTCCTCCTTTGAATTCCACTCAGAGCACATTTTTTAGTCTTTTTCTTTTTTTGCAACAAAGACTTGGCATAAAGAAGATTTTTGTAAGGCAGTTCAGGCTTCTTTTGAAAGGTAAATCTCATACATGTGCATAGCTCTTTGTATTTTCTCCTTGACTTGAGGATAGTTGTATAATTTAGCCAATGGTGTTTTTTTTTTTTTTTAAAAAAATATTTTTTATTGATTTCAGAGAGTAAGGGAGAGGGAGAGATAGAAACATCAATGATGAGAATCATTGATTGTCTGCCTCCTCCATGCCCCCTACTGGAGATCTAGCCCCCAACCTGGGCATGTGCCCTTGACTAGAATCGAACCCAGGACCCTTCTGTCCTCAGGCCAATGCTCTATCCACTAAGCCAAATTGACCAGGGCTGCCAATGGGTCTTAATGTATATTTTTTAAAAAACCACTTACTCAAGAACTTTAAGGGATTTCACTAAATACTGAAAATTTGTTATTTAAAATATTCCATGTAATAGATGATACATGTTCATTTTAAAATAAATATATCAGGAAAAAATAATAGTGTTAGTTTAAAAGATTTGGGGAAAATTTGTGATCTTTCTTAATAAGTTTGGAAACATCTTTTAATTACATAAAATCTGAACTAGGAAAGCATTGATCAATAGGCTCCTTTGAACTAAATAGATTTTTACTTTCACATTGAAAAGAATATTGTACACATGATTCTATGATTATTGAAAACTTAAAGGAGACCCATGCTGGTACCTTGATGTCATTCAAGGGGGCTTATAAAGTAAGAGAAGGTAGGAGAGAAGAAATCAGTAACAATATCTGCAACAAAACACAAGCAAATAAAAATGTCCATTCACCAACTCCCCATTAAATATTACCCAAAATAATGTCACTTTATATACATTTACTATTAATCCCCACAACAATCCTATGATGTTCATTTTACAAAGGGAGCCCCATTTACCAGATCCCTAAGTCAATGTTCTTTCCATTATTCCACATTGACTTCAAGGTCATTCACCCTTTGTTTTATATATAAAAAAGAAAAGAAGAGGAGAGGAGAGGGGAAGGGAGGGAAGGGAGGGAAGGGAAGGAGAGGAAAAAGAAGAGAAAAGAAAAACACAGAAAAAAAACACACAAAAGCAGAAACAGTCCTAGAAAGATAGGGATATAAGGACTTGTATGCATGCATATAAGCATAACCAATAGACAGACACTAGGTGGGTGAGGGCATGTGCAGGAAAGGGCGGGTGGCCGGGGAGAGGTCAAGGGGGGGGAAAGGAGACATATGTAATACTATATGTAATACTTTAAACAATAAATAATTTTTTAAGAAATAGGGATATTTAGTTTACGTAAGTACGTGGCAGGTTGGATATTCAGTTCCAAGCCTCCCAGTGCTTTCCTCTGTATCAGACACAGCAATGTTATCTGCAGAGTGATAGCCCTCATCTTAGGAAATGAACTTGGGGAGAACTTACATATTTAATTTTTTTAAAATCTGCAAATCTGCACTCAGAAAACCCTGGGGACTTTCTACCACTTGCCTTGTTTTATTGTTATGAATGACTTCTTTTTTTTAATCACTCTCCTAGCCCTTAGCTTAGGATTTGAACCATGAAATCAATTTCCCTCTGAGTGTAAAGAGCTGTAGGAGATAGTACTTTTAAAAAATATATATTAATAGAGATAAGCAAGGCAATTAGTGTGTTTTCATATTCACCATGATTTGTCTCCCTCCTTCTCCACTCCAGAAAGAAGACAAACTACTTGACTTTTTCATGCTTTTCTTTTATCCAAAATATCCGGTGGTCATTGTGATAAATGGCTTGAAAATGTTCCTTGGATGCTTCTTGTAGAACTAGAAAAACTATTTTTATTATATTTTAATATTTGTTTAGTTGATTGTTTTCAAAATGCTACATAGTCATTAAAAGGCATGGTGTTGGTAGTATTTGCAGAGGTACTGATAATTCCATTATTTAGAGATAGTCACATTCCGTATATTTTATTAATTTCAACTCTCCATTGAAATCTTAAACTCTTGAATAATTAGGAGAAAGGCCATGAACTTTCAGAGTTTACAGTGGCTCATAGAGGATTAAGTAACCTTGTTTCTTTCCCCCTTATTCTACAGATGAAGAAATGAGCCTCAATTGGAATTATTTGCTCAGGGTCATTCTGACTGCTGGTTTAATGCATACCTTGTGGGCTCTTAATGTAATTCAGTTTTAAAAAAAACCTTGCTAATTCCTTGTTTTCAAAATGAGATTCTCTTCGCCTTGAGTGTAGCACCTATTATTGGTAGTAATTTGGGCCTTGGGAAGTGGTGCATGTTTTGTCTCTCAAATAAGAGAATTGACCTCTTAGTCTTCTATTTAGAATTATGTTTGAAATATAGTGATTGATTAAGCTAGTATTGGAGAAAGGGATTACTGTGTAGTCTTTGAAAAAGGGTGCCTTTCAGAAGAACCTGATGGATTACTGACCTTGATTTGCTGAGTGGGATTTATTAGTTTTTCAAACAAAACTTAAGGTTATTGCAGCTCCAGAGTATCAAAGCCAATAGAAATACAGGGATATGGTATTTTTGGTTCTTAACTGATTTTAAAGCATGCAATGACATTGGTGCTATTTTAAGTGTGGCTAGAGGAAATTAAATAAAACAAAATAATTTAAATCTGTCTTAACTCTTCTTTAAAGGAAGAGCAGTGAGTCCCTCAAAGACACCAAGAGTTAACTTAATACATTTATGTGACACACACTCTTGACTATTTGAAGATGTAAAAGGATCAATTATGATGTATTTTAAGGCATCTATTTCAGTCATCCTTTTCCTATACCTGTATCCTTTGCATCTGTCACACAACAAAAAAATGCTCAAAGATTCATGCAAAGCCTCCTAAATGTCACGGTCAGGTCAAATCAGTATATCCCATATGCAATGAAGTAGTATTTTTCATGACTGCACTACTTTGCATAGCTTTTCAAAGAAAAATAGAGGTGAAACATTGTTTACCTACCTCTTGACTTACAAAAGTTTATTACATATTTAATGTAATATCCAATATCTCATATTGAAGACAGTCAAGAAATCCTTAAATAATCTTGAATTAGACCAAGAGATCCAAGTAAAGGATATTTTCACCAAGAGTGATACAGTCAAGGGATCGATGCCCTCCAAAAACAAAGGCAGAATTACCGGAGGCTTCCTGAGTCAAGACCAGTTTGAGGGCAGGCCAACAGTCCAGCTGGCAAGGGAATAAAATAAGCGACCTTCCATGAGGCCTTCTGCCTCTTCTATCAAGTAACTTGAAACGTTACAAAACTCAGCTTGTGTGATGTAGAGAGAGAAGGAGAGCTGTCGGGGACAAAGGGCTTTTGTGACAAGAATGCTGTGTTGATATTATTGTCTTGATTATACTATCTCATATTCTAGGCTTTAAAGGTCATCAGCATCACAGACTGGCTGCCTTCTGCCCCAGCTCGCTGGGAAACCGTAGTCATTGCTTAACAAAGAAAAAGGCAGCACATTTAAACTTGAGTTCCTGTGGAATGGCATGATTATGACCCCGCTGATTTCAGATTAGATTCTGCCTGTGAGCTACAACACTTCAGCAATCTTAATGCCTGGACTCAGCGCTGCTTTCTACCAGCCAGTGCTTGCTAATGGCCATCACTGCCCCGCGGGCTGTGCCCTTCAGGTTTAGCCCTGTACAAGCCTCAGCGATCAGGGCTTGGGAGAAGTTTGCCAGATGCTGAGTGAATTATGGCTAAGAGTCCCTGCTGTCTTATGTATTCAAAGAAGGAAGATAATCATATTAAAAATCTTCCTTGAGCTTGAAACATTTTTTTTTAACCTAAAGCCTAACAGAGGGGCTCATGGAGTGAGAGTTCACCTTGGGGGAGGGTCAATAACTTTGAACTCAGTTTCTGAGGATTTCATACATATGATTCAAAAATTCCACCTCGGGGAGTGTCTTGTCTCCCCTCACATTTTGGGTATTATTGGGTTATTCACTTTTTTAATTGAAAAAAAACAACAACAAAAAACTAAAGGCAGCTGAGAGGAGCCTGAGTCTTATGGGGGAAAAAACACAGCTATTATTGTGTAATAGCTATATCCAATATAATAATACATATAAACTATTCCCTCAAGAAATATTTTGCCACTTGTATAAAAATGTAATATTTAAGACTGCTCCTTGCAAAGTTATCAGGTTAGTAGAAAAAACTGTGCAGAAGAAAAAAACTAATCAGTAAGAGAGTATTGGTTTTTCTCTAAAATTGAGGAGAACCCTTTGTAGACATTACAGAGGACTTATATGCATGCAGACAAGCATAATCAATAGACACAGACAGTAGAGGGGAGAGGGCCTCTGCTGGGGGGGGGGTAGGAGTTGGCGGGGAGAGGTCAATGGGGGAAAAAGGAGACATATGTAATACTTTCAATAATAAAGAATTAAAAAATAAAATAAAACGATATATTTTTAAATTTAGAATGTTACAAAAAGCATGCATAACATAGTTATATAAAATTTTATATTTATATTGGTTTTCTGGAGGATTATATAACAGTCATTTAACAGTGGCTGTTTCTAGGTGGTGGGTTATATTTTATTATTTTCTCCTTTATTTTTTTCTGTGGTCTCTAGTTTTTCTAGAATTGTTATGTCTTATTTTAATAAGAAAAACAAATCTATTTTCACTTTGAGAAAATTAATCTTATCTGGAGACAAAATAAATTGAAAAATTAATGTGTACGGAGCTACTGTGGACCTTACACTTGTTTGGGAATTTTGAGGCAGTTTGATGGCCAGCTCTCAGTGGCCTGTCAATCTTAGAACAGGGAGCTTGAGAGGTGCTTCTCTCCTTGGCTAACAGCCCTCTTTTTACCCCTGCTTTCCCGTGTGGTATGTAGCATCATCCACGCTGTCCAGTTAGGGGTGGGAATGTGATGTTCTCCTTAGTTATAGGAAGTGTCCTGTGAAGATTCAGTGCAGTGGATCAGAGGGAGCATACATAGCTTATCTGCTTCAATTTATTTTCATTTTCCAACTCATCACAGAAAACACAGGGGTGACACTATGAAATCCCTTTCTTGTGAGCTGCCAACTCCTGGGGAGGCCTCACTCTGTGTCTGTTGTTGAGTGGCTCATTTCCTTGTGAGGTGTGTCCCAGACTGTATTTCTGGTTCAGCTAATAACACGGTGGAAACTCCACTAATACCTACAGAAATCTTCCTTTTCTGGTTACAATTTTAATCATTGAGCCTGGAATACCATTCAGCCTCTGGAGTATAGAATCCACTATTTTGAATGACATTTACTTTCTCAAGGATACCTTAATATAGCAGAAATTCAGGGTGATTCAGGGCAACTGTCTTCAGATTTTTATCCAGAATAATAAACCGTAAAAAAAAAATCCCTCAAAATGAGTTTTAAAATGGAAACTTAAAAAAAAAGTTCTAATGGCATTAAACCATTCATTGGTCTTCATTTTTTTCTATAACAATCTCCTTTCCCTTTTTAATAGTATTTTGTTATGGGATGATAATTGATATTTCTTTCTGTATTATTTTTATTTTTGATCAGATGTGTAGGATTCAAACTACTATGAATACTATAGATAATAGATAATTCTCATGAGCATATGTGGTAGGACTTAATCAAGAGCATTTTCCTATAATAATGTTCAATTAATCTAACATTAAATCACACGAAACAGAGTAATACTTGTGAATTAGTTTTTAAAGTATTTAGATTACAATTTTAGGGGTGGCTGGATGTTAATTTGTGACAGCAGTGACAACAGCAACCACTTTAAACATGGAAAACTTTGTAGTCAGTTAAAATGTTAAATGGCAAACTAATGGGAAAGAGAGGGTTAAGAAGCTAGAACCAATGAAAAGGACATTTTATACAATAGTTTTCTAAGTTTTTATTACTCATTTACATATAGAGGTTCTGGGTAATGGATTATTCTCCCTCTCTCTCTCTCTCTCTCTCTCTCTCTCTCTCTCTGGAGGAGGAGGAGGAGGAATTATGAGAAATGGCTATGGGATGTTTGTTTACTGACTTGAATTTTTCTTTAAGCAGAGTTTAAAAAAACACACAAAGACATCAAATAGCATTTCAGGTTTGCAAATGTACAATTTCCCAGTAACTTTTAATAACATTACATACCATCTGGAGAAATATTGAGTGGACTATATGGTGCAAAATTTGACTTCATATTTAATGCTTCTTCACATAGAACAGTAAATTTACTCTTTGCAATTGAGATACAGGAAAATGTTTTCAATCCTCAGTCATCTCATACATACACAACCATGCATGCACACCCACACAAGCATATATATCAGCAAATATATCCCCACTGTTTGTGAATTGTTAAGGAAAATTTGTGTGTCTAACCATGGGTCAACTCATTTAGATAATATATGGTTTTACATTATACCCATGATTCACTTTTCATATTGGAACCAGGGCTGTAGAATAGAAATTAAGTCAATTCTCACAATCTCTCCTTATATATTAATGCATAATCGAGTAGGTAATTCCCACATGCTTCTTTTTTGTCATCAAATGTAGACAGTCATAGAAGAGCATGTAAAAATCTGGTCATTGATATTATTTTTTGTTATATACTTCTGATTACATTATAGACTCATTGTAAAAGATGTTTTCCTAAAATTATTTTATTAACATGATTAAGCCAGTGCTCAATATGTGATCACTGGATGAATGGTAAACAAAAAATAGATATCTATTGTACAAAAGAGCCACATAGCAAGAGATATTGCTGTCATTTATTTGTCATTTACTCTTTTTTTTATTTGAAAGGTACATAATGAGCATGCGTTTTAAAGCACCAAACATCATTTATTTTTTTTTAGTTCATAACAGCCTTTATTACTTCCAAAGTCTAACTCTTTATTAGTTTATATTACCTTCTTGGCTTTTATAGGCTTTTGAGTTTGAGATCTTATTAGCGACTAGTGACCTGGTGCACAAATTTGTGCACATTGAAAGGAAATTAATTAGAAGAAATATTTTAATATTGCTATTCGCCCTGTGCCAACCAAATTCACAGTCAACAATGACAGATCAAAACACACCTGTGCAATTGGCACCAGCAAGAGCTTTATATGTATCGTGCATGCATGAGTCAACTTAGCCTTTTATAGATATAGAATAAACTTGCTTAATTAGACCTGCTTTCTGATTTAGCTAAACTTTTTCCAGCCCAGTGAAGCACCCCAACTTCTCTTTCAGGTAATTGTCAGCAACGCAGCAGTAAATATCAATACAAAGCAGATTATTATTGTAGATCACGCAGTGAGAACAAAGGGTAAAATATTTAACTTCAGCAGTGTTTAACTATATTCTGTGCAGTGAGAAAACCTGAAGTCATTTTCAAGGTTCACCATTTCTTACTTCTTTTCAGTTGGGTCAAGTTTCTAAGCTTTCTAAATCTTCTTTTTCTGGCTAATGAAAAGAAAATAGGATTCCATTGAGTCTCCTATCTACCTACTTCAGGACTTCTGTGAGGATCAAATGAGATGAGGTATGGGAAAACTCTTCACAGACATTTGGTTAAAGTGTGAAATGTTTCCACCTGGCTATAAAGGAAGTCGTGTTCCTGGGCTGAAGAAACTGCAAGGAGGCTAGTTGCTAGGGAGAGGAAGCTGGGCGTTGCTATGTGACGTCATTACCTGGCGCCCACAGTGACCATTTCTGGGCTGGGCTGTGCTGGGCTGGGCTGTGGATCACAAATTTTGTGCCATGAGGTCTTGGCAACGTTGGTTGAGATTTGGTGGGCTGTCGCTCCAGGATTGTGGCAGGGCCTGTGTCCCACTTGGGGGAAGCTGAGTGTTGCTTTGTGGGTGCCAGGTCCATGGTACCGTTTCTCTGTAAATGGTCAGTGCGCGTCATAGCAACTGGTTGGATGGGCAAAGGGACACTTAGCATATTAGCCTTTTATATATATAAATAATTTCTTATTATGACTATAGACATATATTTCACAGTGTATTTAGAGAAATATATACCATATTATGTAGTGTTTTATGACCCAAGAGTCCTTCAACATTAGAAAGTATATTAGTGCAGTTCAGTATACTAATAGAGTAAAGGCAAAATATATTATCATCTCCATAAATGCTAAAAAGGTACTAGTAGTTCATTAAAGTGGTCAGATACCACATAGATATATAAAAATTGGTAGCTTTCCACTGTCTCAGCAGTCATCCATTAAAATGTGATAGAAATATACATTGAAATATGCAGTTATTTATGAAAAGAAGAAGAAAGCTGAATGTGAATAATTTTACAAAAACACATTTTCTTGGAGCCATGTTATAAACACCTCAGTTCTCCCTAATTGATGTAAAAATAAAGAATTGCCATCAAAATCTCAATGGGATTTCTTAAAAGTGAGAATGAGTCTTTCATCTCAGAGAATAAATTTCTGAATTAAGTAGATTAATGAAACTTAGTATATGAAAAATGGCATTTCAAATCAGTGGGGAAAAGGATGAAATACCTAAAATGATTAATGGTTATATTATAAAATGTGGAATTAAAAAAAAGAAGATTTTTTTTCTTTTTTCAGAACCTGGGCAGGGAAAACCACTTAGAGCTAAGTGTTATTATCTATACTGTGTACGCATTTCATTTTTACCAATAAGGAAAAAATAGAAAAATAAGAAGAGACATTAATGTCAAATTAATATGTGAAATGTTCCTCAGCCTCAGTAATAATTAAGGGGATGATAAATTAAAGTAATAAAGAGATATCACCTTATTTTTGGAAGACATTAAAATATCATTAGTATTCTAAACAATTCAAAATATTTGGCGCTGGCTATTTGACAGTACCTATCAAAATAAAAAATACAGCATTTTTACTGCAATGATATTTGTTTGCAAAGAATATTTGTTTCAGCATTATTTGTAATAAGAAAAAAAACATTGAAAGCAACATAAAAGTACCTCAGTGAGGGAATGAATATATAAATTTTCATAAGCCAGTACAATAAAACAGTATGTAGAAATAAAACAATAAGATAAATTTACATATACTCATTTGAAAGCTATCTTGGTGTATCATGAAGTGAAAGGCCTGTTGGAGACAAACATGTCTAGTGTGATCCCATTAGACCCACACCATGTTGTGTGCAGTGGCTACATGTGGGGTGTGGGTGTAAAATTGATGAAGAAATAACATTTCCTTTTTACATTATGCACTTAAAAAATAAAAAGAAAAGGAAAGGAATGCAAAGACCTAGACCTCAGTATCCATATGGAACATACATGGATTACAGCAAAGTAGGATGAATAGCAGGAAGACCTTTTAGGAGCTGTCTGCCTTAGTCCAAGAAGTAGATGATCATTTATGGACTAGGGATCCGAATTAGGGGAAGGGTTTGGTTCTGTGGATAATTAGAATGTAGGCTCACCATGATTGGATAGAGAGGGAGAGACAGAGAAAGGACTAACACCTTGAGGCTAATTTTTTAATTAGTAAATTAAAAATTAGTAAATTAAAATCCTTTTCCTGGATTGTAGATATGATGGAAGTATGTGGAGAATTTGGCTACCATGTGTTAAAATTATGAGTAATCAAGTTTTATTTTTAAGTTCTGAAACACTAATGACTTATTTTCTGAGATCTTGGACTGAAGGCATTAGGTTGTTACTTAAACATGATTGAAATATGGGTGTATAATCAGAGTTCACAAACATGCTATACTTTTCCCTATTTGGAACATTGACTTAGTTATTAATCTATTTTTGCATCTGAGTTATAGGGAGTCCCCCTCCCTGGCACACCATTTATTTATTAACCGCTTCACATGATGGTATTAGGTGATCAAGACTTGATATGTCACTGCCTCATGATACTCATTCTGTCCTGTGGATGGTGGAAAGTAAAGCAGCTGCTCTTTTATAGAATGCAGTGCATGTGCAAACAGAATTCCATTTTACTCAATTTGCTCTAAGACAGTCTCCAGTAATAAAGGGCATAACTTTCTCAATTGAGAATTTCCTAGGCAAACCTCTTTTACTTTTACAATGAAGAACTCCTGGAAGGCTAATCTTCCTTCTTTGTTTTGAAGATTCTGAAAGGGATGCTGCCCATTACACTGTTGGGCAAATATCCTTCAAAACTGGGCAGGGCAGTTTCTGCACCATTGATGGGCCCATGGGTCAGATTCTAAAGAACACCCTCAGAAGCCGTCCTTCTAGTCTGGAATTAGTCCTTTTCTTATTAGATGATGGGAGTAATTGCTTTTATTCAATTACTCTAATAGTTTCATTCACATAGTTCCTATGAGTTGCATTTGCACCTAAGAAGTTTTCACTGAGTACATGAGTTGTAAATGCAAACATTCCTTAAGGAACACTAATGACAAGTTATGAGTCATTGACTTAAATCTCATAGGAAAAAACTTTAGTCTTACAGTTTTCATTTTTTATTATGCAAATCACAATCATTTTCTACTTCTTAATAATTTTCTGGGACACTTGTATCATACTTAGAAAGCTTGTTTTCTTCTTATCCTCCTCATTATTAATATTACTAGAGGCCCAGTGCACGAATTCATGCACAGGTGGGTTCTGGTCGGCCCGGCCCCACTCAGGGCAGATCGGGGCTGGGCCTGTTGGGAGGAGGAGACAACGGGACGCCCCGATCGGGGCCCAATCAGGGTCAGGCCGGCTGGGGGGAGGGGCTGCGGGTGATTGGCCAGCAGGCCCTGCCCCTGAATTGGGTGGGGGGCACAAATCAGGGGTCAGTGGTCAGGGGAGGGGCTGTGGGAGGTTGGCCAGCCAGCCCCAACCCTGATTGGTGTGTGGGGGGGTGGTGATTGGGGGCAGAGATGTCTGAGGGGAGGGGCCACGGGATGATGGGGGATGGTGGGGGCTTATTGGGGGTGGGGAAGGCTGTGGGGAGGGGCTGTGAGCGGTGGGCCAGCTGATCCATCCTCAAATGGGGTGGGGGGGACCTATAGGGGGCCAGCAGCCTAGAGGAGGGGCCATGGGTGGTTGGCTGGCTGGCCCTGCCCCTGATGAGAGTGGAGGGGCCGATTGGGGGTGCAGCTGGCTGGGGGGAGAGGCCTCAGACCGATTGGGGTGGTGGGGGCCCATCAGGGGTGGGGCCAGCAAGGGGGAGAGGCTGCAGGTGGTTGGCTGGCCGGCCCTGCCCATGATCAAGGTTGGGGCGGGGGGGGGGGGCAATCTGAGGTGGGGCTGGGTGGGGTGAGGGGCTGCAGGAGGTTGGCCGGCCAGCCCTGCCCCCTAATCAGCTGGTTTGCTGGCTGCAATGGGCATCATTGCGACCGGTCGTTCTGGTTGTTATGGCATTCTGGTTGCTGGCTTTATATATATATATATATAGATTACTTTATTTTTCTGACCCTTTTCTGTTAATTATAAGACTAACACATCTTCTTAAAACCAATTTTGTTGTCATAATAAATTTGGTATTATTTTCATTTTGTAATACTGGCTTTATTTACCCCCCTCCCTAAAAAAAACCAACAACCACCAAAAAAACCAACACATTCCCTTTTATGAAGAAAGATATTCAAATGGGGAGGGGCATATGGCTTTGATACAATTAAGAACCTTCTCAGAAGTGCAATGAAATGCTAGCCTGAGGAAAAATTGCTTTTAGGTGAAGGGATTATGAAGTACAAACTGGTCGTTACAAAATAGTCATGGGATGTAAAGTAGAGCACAGGGAATATAGTCAATAATATTGTAATAACTACATATTGTGCTAAGTGGGTACTGAAAATATCAGGGGAAACATTGTAAAGTATATGATTGTCTAATCACTATGCTGTACACCTTAAACTAATACAAAAAACTAATACAAAAAATATTGAATGTAAACTGTAATTGAAAAATAAAATTTTAAAAAAGACAGTGAAGTAAATTTTTAAAAATTGCTTTTAGACATAGCATGGAGAACCTAAGACAATCTCAGATCATTTATTTCTGAAATCAATGGAGTCATAGGCAATGGTCACACAACTGAACACACTACAGCTGATATGAACATACCCCACCCACCCCCAAACCACTGAAAACATTTATTTTGGAGACAGGTTTATTTTTTCCCCTGAAATCTAGCAATCACCATCCCTGCTTAAAGCACAAACATTGGATTTTTCTCACCTACTACAAAAAGCATTTTCCTAGCTGCTGTCCTGTAATCCATGTTTGATTGAGTTCAGAGCTTAAATCTATAAAAACAGTTCAGTCTCATACCGAGAAGGAGCTGTAGTGTTATAACCAACAAGTGCAGAGCTTTTAAACGCCTCAGGCTATACATTTAGGGGAGCATTTTTTTTCCTTCTCAAAAGACAGCTCCTTGACTACATAAATCCCTCAGTGCAGTTTGTTCAAGTCACGTGGAGGGAAAAGACCTGTATGGTAGCTTCAGTATTGCCCAAGCATATGATCTGATACATTTTTCTTAATGTAACTCGTGTTAGTGATTTCACTTTGATGCTGTACCAGTGAAAACTTTAGTTCTTTTGTCGAACTGCCTGGAATTGAATTCAGCTTCTCTCATTTTCTATATGTGTGACTTTGACACATTTATTTACCCTGTGTGTACCTTGGTTTCCTCCTGTGTAAGAAAAGAGGATGATTGATCATATCCCCCTCCTAGCGTAGCTATGAAGAATAAATTGTGATAACTATGGGAATTGCCAGGCCCAGAATATGTGTTTCATAAATGTCACCTATTATTATCTGCCTCGTTTATGTCTTCTTTTTCATGGGTTACTAATCTATATATATAGAAGGCTAAGCGACCGGATGACCGGCCGACCAGCCGGTAGCTATGACACGCACTGACCACCAGTGGGCAGACGCTCAATGAAGGAGCTGCCGAGCTGTGGTGACTTGGCAGCGGACGTTCTCGGGTGACGCACCCCAGAACCAGAGAGGAGGGAGCCCAATTCCTCACGGGCCATGCGATTCCACCTTCAGCCATGGGTTATGTTGTTGCTGGGGCACTATTGGCCCTAAATATGGTTTACTGCCGAGCTGTGGCGCCACCCCAGGTGTGGCTGGCTGGGTAAGGACTGCGGGAGGTTGGCTCCAGGGCATGTTCGGCCCCGTCTAGCCCAGTCCCCCACTGCCGGCCACATTCTAATTAATTTCCTTTCAATGTGCACGAATCTGTGCACTGGGCCACTAATATATATATAATTTTGAAGATCATTCTATTTTCTGTTTTATTAATATTGTTACAAAATACAGAGTTTTCTGCAAAACTTGACTGATCGTCTCTGCAGGGGAGAAACTGTGATTAGAAAGCCTGTTACTTCACAGCTTTGTTCCTCAGCAGCCATCCATCTCCACCACTAATCGGCTGTTAATTTGAAGAACAGCCATTTCATTACAGTCCATGGTTCCGACCATCAGATGATCAGTTTGAATTTCAGTACATCTTGCATTTCCTTAGAAGGCATTTCTGGTCTCTAATAATATGTTAACCTTTGACACATAATCGAAGTAGAGGCACTTAACGTAATGTAAAAAATAATAATTATCCTTGCAATACAATCATGAACAGAATTCTGATTCATGAGTTTGCTAAGTGCTTTTTCCCATCTGGGAATGATATCTGCTGCTTACCAGCCTGACGTCAGTCTATACCTTTGTAAATATCTTGTTTTGAGGAGATACCACACAAAATTAAAAACAGTGCAACTTTTTTACTTTAGGCTGGAAAACAGGTTTTCTGGTGCCATGCATACTGAATGGATTAGATGAGAATTTAGAAGAGAAATTCATGTTATCACTTGAGGGTAATAAAAAGATAACTGTAATGTGAAAAAAATCAACCATTTTAACTACTGAAAGATTTCCTTAAAGCATTCTGTAATCAAAAGCCAATAATCATAAAATAGTAAGAGGCAATAACTTTCCTACACTAAGGATTTAATAAGTATCTCTCCAGCCATAAAACCATATTTATAAAGTCATTTCTCACACACAGAAATGTGTAGTTGAAGTGTGATAATGAGCCACAGGTAAAGAAGAATAAAGACCACAAAGAGAAATAGTACAACCTTGCTGGGCAGCTGAGGATTGAAGCTCCCTGGGCCTGGAATCGTGCCCGGCATGAAATCTGAGTGTCCACATCAGCTTGGGACTGGAAGGGTCTCTTGAAGCTGTTGGAGTCTTAAGGACCCGAGAGCAAAGTGAAAAAACAAAACTGAGAAAAATCCCAGCCACTTGTGCCTGGCCAGGTTCTTCTGTCCTCCCTCTGGGGATCCCCACTTTTCGTGCAAACTCTTGTGACCCTTGAAGCACTATTTCTGTCCATAGAAGAAGCCATGGAGGAGGAATAATGAGTAATTTGTCCATCTTACTCAACTGGGCAGTTTTTTTTTAAAGGTAAATGGAAAATGTTCATAGATTTAGTGGAGCTGCCTATACTGTCCTCTTCTGGTTCCTAGCGACTTTGTCATCCGTGCTACTGGATCACCTGGTTTTAGTCATTGGTTTCAGTCTTAAGCAGTCAATTCCCCTTTCAAATCTTGGGAAGTAAAATGATAAGAACATAGGAATTAGGAGTGTGGACATGGGGAATTCTCTTTACCCATTTGTGATTCCCATCACTCGTGCTACCATACATGCAGTGCTTACTATATGACTGTCACTAGGATAAATGTTTGCACACGCTATTTTGTTTAATATTCATGGCTACTCTCTCAATTGGGCCTTAATGTTGCTAACTTATAGATAAGAAAACAGACAGAAAGGACACATGACCAGCCAGATTCAGCTCCAAACCCAGGGCTGCGCTCCAAACCCAGAGTTACGGGACAGGAAGCATTGTCTTTACATTCAAGAGCTTTTCTAGAACCTTCCTCCTCGTTTCCATAAGCCAAAAATGTATTTTATTCTCCTTTCAAAAATTCAACTTCAGTAGTTTTAAACCCCAATAAATATGTACTGACAATTTAATATTCACAGGATTTTTCACCAGAGCCGTCAATAAGAATGTGGGTAAAGGGGAATACAGTGATTCTTCTCCCAAATCTCTCTTATTCCCTAAATCCAATTTTTATCATTTAATGCCACTTTGAGAAAAAATAGAGATCTCTGTGATAAATTATCTAGGAAAGCAACAATTTATTTCTATAATAAGATTAAAAGCATCACATCTTGAGTTAATTTTTCAGATTAGCCTGTCACTCAAAAGAAGAGTACGGGGCAAAGGATGAATAGTTTTCACCCAGGAAAACTGGGGGAGGTACATTTTCATAATCACCAATGTGGTGCCACTGAGGCAGGTAGATCTAGAAAAACAACAACAACAATTTCCTGGCCTTTAGACAGCATGATGACAAGCTATGGAATGAGGTCCTTGCAGTAACCTTTTTGGAATTTTGCTTTGGGATTACCCACCCTTATTGCTGAGTTGAACACCGAATTTCTTCTTCTGTCATGGTAAATTTGGTAAAGCTTCCTTGTCTACTGGAATCCAGAGCCTATAGAAAACCCAGTGGCACATGAGTCATGTTCAGTGATGTCCAAAATTACTTGACTGAGGTTGTTCATCACGGTGACTTCTCTAGCATTTGAAACACAGTGGACTTCCAGTGCTGAGGTGATGCCTCTCTGAAATGAATATTTATTGTCACCAGCTGCAGAGGAGGGGACTTAAATAGGACCGTATTGGAGGAAAAAGCGATCAGTTTTGTTCAGGGTGCCATAAAGCAAGTTACTAAATTGATATATAAATTTATGCACTACATGGCTGACTTAACATGCCACAAACCAACACACTTAAAATTGATGCTCCATCCGTCTAGCCTATAACCTGTTGTGTGCTCTCATCTGCTAAGATGCTGTAATGTGTGTCCATGAGCCAGGCTGGGCATGTTGTAGGGGAATCTGAATCTCGTAGGGTTACATGTGCAGGAGAGTACAATGTAATGTATCATTGTTGACAAAGGGCCTTCATGTGTGCATTTTCCAGGAATTTAAATTCAATGGGAAATACATTCTGGAGTTCATTCAATTGTGGCAGATGAAATGTACAGACCAAACTCTCAGAACTTGAGCAAAGATGGTGGCTTGTTAATTTTATGATGACTATTTTTAGGCAGGTGGTCTGGTAAAGAGTACGAATTTCATAAATATTTATGTAGCTAAAGGAAGATCATTCCCCTTTTCTTTCCTCTGCAAATCCTATCTAATCTTCCAAGTTCATTGTGGACCCATTTGCATGTGATTCCTCTGATCATACATAGCTGTACCATATATTAGGCATGGTTTACTTAAATGGCCAGTGATAGAGACAAAACACAAACAGGCTTACCTGAAGAAGGAATGTATTATCTCAGTAGTTACCATTACCAGGGAATGTCCTGGTTTTAGACAGACACCTACATTTTGATAGCTATAATTTTCAGATAATTATCTCTGTTAAGTCAAATTTTGCTGCATAAGCTTCTACCTATTAGCCAGGGTTTCTAGCTCCAGAGTTATTCACAAATGGTCTCTTTCCCTTCCAGGTTGTGGCTTTATTCATATGTGACTGAGCTAGCTTGCATAAATATTACTCTCTTTCCCTCAGATATCTTTAGACCGTCTCCTTTAACTACTCATGTTGCAGGGTTTTGGGTTATATTGTCCTCTTGTCATTGTACTCAGAAGTGCTTTATTCATCCATCCATGTGTTCAACAAACATTTTTGAGTTACTACTCTGTGCTAGTCATTGTTGTTGCCAAGGATACAATAGTGAGTACACTGACCAGGACGGTGAGACATTCAGGGTACCGTGTAGGCAGCAGTAGAGGATTGTAATAGAGATGGAGACTCTAATAATTAGAAAAGGCTTCATATAGGGCGTGTTGTATACTCCAGGACCTAAAGAATTAATAGCAGAGGGCTTGGTAGGAAGTGAAGAGCAGAGAAATACAGCGGAAGAAACAGATTGTGCCAAGGTTTAGCTGCTGGGTAACCTAGCCGATCGAGGAAATAAAATAAGTTAAATGTTCTGCAGAATAACCTCTGAGCTAGGACATTTCTGGAGATGAGGCTGGAAAAGTACACAGTCCTCATCTACCAAAATATAGAAGTTTAGACTCTCTACTGAGGACTGTGGATCACTATTAAAAGACTCAGCCCTGGCTGAGTCGCTCAGTTGGTTAGAGCATTGTCCCAATACACCAAGGTTGCAGGTTCAATCTCTGGTTAGGGGCACATACAAGAAACATACAAGAAACAACCAATGAATGCATAAATAAGTGGAACAACATATCGATGTCTCTCTCTCTCTCTCTCTCTCTCTCTCTCTCTCTCTCTCTCTCCCTCTCTCTAAAAATATCAATAAATAAAAAAATTAAAGAATGAGGATCAGGGTAATGGCATGATCAGAACTGCATGTTGAGAAGCTGCCTCTGGAAAATGTGGAGAATAAGTCAGAGGGAACAAAATTGGAGGCAGAGAAACTCGTTTTAATCATCCACATGAGTCACAAGGTGGCCTATACACAGTTGGGAATTGTGGGATGGAGATAAGTGAGTGCCCTTTAAACTGCATTTACACAGAATAAAGTCCTTGCTGTGAAATGCGGATGTTCTTTTCTATATTTTGTTTTATACATAGCCTAGTGTTTCTATAAAATGAACAATAAAAACAATGAGCATCGTTTTTGGTTTCCTTTGGGTAGAAAGGAGGTGGGGAAGGCATCATGCACCGGGAGCTGATTCCTTTGGAGGCCTGCCTTTCCAGGCGGACACTTTGTTCCCCCATGACTGCCTCCTCCATCCTCTCCGTTGTACTGGAGAGGGGCCATCACTGAGTGGAGAAGTGTCCAGTCACCGTTAGCCACAGGACACTTGATCTGGAGCACATTGGAGAAGGAAGGTTTAGTAAGAGAGGTCCCGAAAGAGAGGTAATGAACACAGGTTGATGGCTTTTTCTTATTTAAAAAAAAATATATATATATACAATATTATATTAGTTTCAGTTGTACAACATAGATGTGACATTTATATACCTTATGATATGATCACCATGATAAGTCTATTACCCATCTGTCACTGTGAAGAGTTGTTACAATATTACTGACTATATTCCCTGTGTTGTACGTTATATCCCCATGACTTATGTAATTTATGACTTCTTTTAAACTCTAGAGAGGAAAGTAAATACATGTGAATGTCATCAAGAGATAAATATACATTCTTCTCTAGACATATTTCATTTCAGGCTGAGGTTTTAAAATCCAGGAATAGTAATAGTTGTAAATCAGCAATCCATGCAAAACATTGAGATTGACTCAGATAAGGTGGGCATAGTGATCACCATGCGGGCATGGAGGATGAAATAAAAACTATGATTTTTTAATCATTCCCTTTGTCTTTGAGCCTTAGTTTATGACAAATTTCTCAAACCGCATGTCCGTTACATTTTTTAGTATAGAATCCTTTTTAGTATATCTGTGGGTGAAAGTCACAGGGTAGTATGTTTCTTGTAATTGTCTCATCCAAAAGTGCAACACCAGCCTTGCCAGGTAGAGATTTTCATACTGGATGTATCCAAATAGAATTTGGGTTACCATCTGTCAGGAATTTGGGAGAAAGGATTCTTTCATTAAAGAGGAAGGTTATAAGAAAATAGAATTATAATATTCCAACTACTTTTAACACCTTACGACTGACTGTATTTTCAATTAGTTTTTTTTTTGGTCTAAAGCATAAGTGAATGTATTTTATGCTATATTGTAAGCTAGCAACTATTTTACCTTTCTGTTTTATATGTTTGCTCCTATAACATATCATATTACAATTTTTACCAGGTTTTCCTTAAGTGGGCTTTTCTGAAGCAGAATTCTGAATCTAGGATTATAACTTACATCTGAGAGTTATTCATCTTAAATCTATTTAACCACTTTAATACCTGTTTTAAAAATACTGATTAAATACAGAGATGCGGACAGTAGTCTTGTAGAATATTTAGCCTAACATTTTTGTTTTTGCTTTTTTTTTCTTGTTTGTATCTTATAAAAAAATTCTACCATCCATTCATTACTCAGAATTATTTTTGAGGTATAAGCATGTGTTAGGTCCTCTGTTCATCCCTGGGAATACAGCAGTAAGACATAGAGAAGCCTCCTGTTGGTATAGCTTTCAGGCTGAGAAAAAAATAAAAATCAGGAGGCATATCTTAAATAACACGGATCATCCATGTAAATGGGGAAAGATTGGGAATGGTGTTTGCTGTGCTATGTGATCATTTCTCAATGAGGTTACAAAAATCTAATTCTACTAATTCCTATTCATTACATGGCCAATGAGTTGGAGACATTATGGACTAAACAAAGTTAATAATTCTTTACTGTAGGATTTCTCAGAGATATTAATAAATGAATGTGCCTGGTAATTCTCTAAGAAAAAAACACATAGAATATATGTAGTATTTTCCTAACACATTTGATCATGTTTCTTGAGAAACATCTTAGTGGAACTATTATTGTGTGCAGCACATTTTGGCTAGGCTGATGGTATATGTGAAAATTTTTAGCTCAATCAAGTAGGAAATTCTATGAAAATCTAGAAATTCTGGAGTAAATAGAATAGTTACTGTCTACTTTTTCAAAACTGCTCATAAGTGTCACTTAAACATGGAACAAAATATCCACCTCAAAATAAATAATCTTCTCAAACTTCGACGATGCTAAGTAGGGCAGATTTCATCAATGGATTTGAATGCCAAAGGGAGGGGGTATATCTTTGGATATTTATCTCATTCAGATCTGTAAAGTCTGTGTTTTAAAAGAAGTAATGTGATCACACCATTGCCTCTGGAGTGCCACCTTTTTAAATGAGATTGTGGGTTCCACACTATGTGGGAGAGTTACTTGCCCTAGATAGATTGGACAGTGGCCCAAAGAGCACTTAACTTGTACAGAGAAGGCAGCTTCAGTATTAACATACATTAAAGATGGCCTTTCCCCCCGAGACTACCTCTGAGTCACATTAGAGGAAGAAGCATTAAAGTGAGAAGGAATGATGTTGGTCTTTGAAAACTGTCACAGTAACTGCCTCATATTTCAGAGAGGAAGGGAGAGGGAGAGAATGATAGAAACATCAGTGATGAGAGAATCATTGATCAGCTGTCTTCTGCATGCCCCCTACTGGGGATCAAGCCAGCAACCAGGGCATGTGCCCTGACCAGGGATCAAACCGATGCTCGACCACTGAGCCACAATGGCCAGGATGAAAACTGTCGCAGTAACTGTCTTGCTACAAAGTCCTCTAAGTTCTCTTTCAATCAGGAACCAACCTGCTATAGGGAACCAAACGAAGGCAGAAACACTAGCTGGATAGACTTGGGAGAATAGTTTGGGCAGGTCTCCTTGTGTAGAAAGCATATAGTTTTATTTTCCAGATCTCTGAAACCAAGGCATGCCCTTGCCACCTTCCCAGCCACATCCTTGGAAGGTAGTTTAATGTTGAATAAGAAGGTTTGAAAGCAGCAAAGCTTACTGTTCTTGATGAGGCTGAGATTGGGGAGAGAGCACACGATGGCATGGTCTGACCCCCTGCGGTCTGCCTCCAGCTAGCCCTTAAGTGGCTGGATGGTCCTGGGCAGAATTACAAGTGTAGGGATTTCAGTTTCCTCTTTAAATGTAGAGGATTGGACTCCAGACAAAGGGTTTCCTAATTCTAAGAAGTGGACTGTCGGTGATGATTTGTGGATTCAGGACCACTGGATGCCTTCTGGATCATGTACCCAGAGAGCCTGGGAAGAATGAATGGCTGCGTCACCCTGGATTCAGACTGAATTTTCAGTTTGGTGTTAGGTATAGAAAGCACATGGACAATTCTGCCCTGAAATGCATGGGGTCAGAATTCACACAGACTTTTTATAAAACTCTTACATGTTCATTATTAAAGTCCCTTGAATGAATTAAACCTGGTTAATTCCAGGTTTTGGGATGGAATGAATTGTACATTATCAGCTTGCTTCTGTTTTTGGGTAAGCATTATTCCTCTTCACAGAAAAAGGATTCAGAAAACAGGCCTATTCTAAGTGATATCTGTGCCATGTACCGACATGCATAACCTATTTTTAAATTGCCATTTATATTTCACTTTGGGAAAGTCAGAAATTTATTTTCATGTAGAACAACTCAGTTTACCATAGGATCCTGGTACATCTATGGCGATTTATCTTCTCTTTATAAATAAAGACGTGCAGTTATTAGAAGGAGACTTATTGAAGGTAATGTGCTAAAAATGACAGTAATGACTGTATATTGAGTTCCTACTCTGTACCCAAGCTCTTATATCTATTAGTTCTGCTTCTCGCTATGAGCCTGCCAGTGGGTTCCTTCTCCTGTATAGCCATGCTTACCGTGTCATTCTATTCACCTGGTTGCCTTTAATCTGCATTTTCAGGGAAAACTACATTTACTATTTAAAATATTGTCCTTTAAAACTGGGCCTAAACCTCCTTTTGCCCCTACCCTGTATTATATTTGGCATAGTGCTTAATACAAGATAGATAACCAAATATTTGGTGAAATGTATTTGTTGCTCTCATAGATGGATAATTATGTTACTAAATTTGTATATGCTAGTCTATATTTGTTTTTCATCAGTCGTATATCTCCTGTTAGGCAAGAGTGAAAGTATAAACTTATTATTGACTTAACAGCTCAAATTGATAGCCTTTTAGCTTAGTTGACAGCGAGAAGATTTTCCCATCATTTTAATGCTAAAATGAGAAGCATTATTACATTCACGACCAAACTATAAACTTTAATGCTTTTCTTAATGGATAAAAGTAGTGCTTTTTAAATTTAGTAAGTGTAGGAATGGCCTTTTAGTTAACCAAGTTTACACTTCTAGCGTATCTAATTTGCTTCAACTGACTCAGGCAAACATGTTTTTTATTTTTATTTTTAATTTTTTTAATTTTTTTTAAAAATGTATTTTATTGATTTTTTACAGAGAGGAAGTTGAGAGAGATAGTTAGAAACATCGATCAGCTGCCTCCTGCACATCTCCTACTGGGGATGTGCCCTTGACCGGAATCGAACCTGGGACCTTTCAGTCCACAAGCCGACGCTCTATCCACTGAGCCAAACCAGTTTCAGCCAAACGTGTTTTTTAATCAATCAACTCAGTTCCTCTTGAGAAGCAGGTGCCATACCATATACACAGTCATAAATAAATGAAAATATATATTTCCATTTGATAAAAGAAAAAAACAATAGCTATACATTAAGAATAGTTCATGTTTGTTTTATTTTGGTAAAATAAAAACAATAGCTATACATTAAGAGTAGTTCATGTTTGTTTTATTTGCTTGCTTAAATAACAACCGCCTATACAGAACACTCGTGTTGGGCACACACAGCACTTCCATGTGTTTTTATACTTACAAGAAGCTTGCAAGATGGGCATCTCTCTTTCCAATTTGTTGAGACTGGGGGACTCCTCTTGGAAGCAGCACAGGAAGTTAGTAATCTAGTCAGTGAGACTCCAGTTCCATCGCGATCTGTGAATTTAATAGGTAGACATCTGGTGAGTTTATTCTCTGCTGCGTTAAGCTCGCATCAGTTTCCTTTTTAGCAGGCAGCTTCCCTTATGCTGTGATTCAGAGACTCAGGTTCTTTCCATTTTGGGGCCTCTGTCATTCCCCAGGGTCATGGAAGGGCTCTGTGTTCTGAATGTGACGCATTGTACTGGCTTGCATTTGATGGCCTCAAATAATGAGAAGAGAGCAGGTGGGGAGGACTGGGGGGCGATAGTCCCAGGCAAGGCTTTGTAAAGTACAAAGCTTGTGAAGTTGTGTGTATGCATGTGTGTACTCACTTGGGATAAGATCCTCAATTTTTTAAATATGTTTTTATTGATATTTAGAGATAGAGGAAGGAAGATGGATAGAGAGATAGAAACATCGATGAGAGAGAAACATCAACATCAATCAGCTACCTCCAACACACACACACACACACACACACCTGGGGATTGAGCCTGCAACCCTGCAACCCAAGTATGTGCCCTGACTGGGAATAGAACCAGTGACCTCTTGGTTCCTGGGTTGATGCTCAACCACTGAGCCATACCAGCTGGGCAAGATCCTCAATTTTTAATGAGAACACTTCATTGAAAACATTACCTAAAGAGAAGGTCCCATGTGTTCAGGGTTATCTGGAGACTCAAATTTCAAGCCATTTAAATATTCTTCATCGTATCTTTAAATAGTGTTCACATTTTCTAGAGTCAGTGCTACGATAATAAAAACCAATAAGCACAATGCTTAAAGTCTCCTGAGAAGCATGCGTGTACATTGTGCAGGGCCAGGACTCAGGAAGGCAGTGAGGGCGCAGAGTTAAGGGTTGTCAAGTGCTGATGCTGCACTTACAGAAGGGAGCTATGTGTGGGTGGCCCTATTAACCAAGGAAGTGCCCTTCAGCCACAGAACTCCCGGCCTGTTGGTGCCGTCAGTGGATATTAAAAATATCTGACGAAGGCACAGTCAGTGGTAAAGCTCTGTGCCCAATGCCACTTTCATCTCAACATTCTTCTTCAAAGACCAGCTTTGCCTCCGAAAGCGATCAGACGCATTTCTGGTTCATCTCAGCACATCAGGCATTCTCTTGCATGCACTGACTAAGCATATTCTGTTTGCTCCAGCCTGGCCTGCAAACTGGCCTCCTTCTCAGCTTCTGCAAGCTTGTCGAACATCTGAAAGCCAGGATGTGTACTTATCTTCAAATGTCCTTTATTTTTATGATGGTCAGGTCTCTTCAGAGGTGCTGCTTCAGAGAGAATGATCCTCTCCCACACTGAGCAGAACAAAAATAAGCACCTAAAATACTGCAAAGGGTCTGCATATACACTACCCGTCTCTCTCTGCCAGGGGCTCTGTACTTTTCACTTTTTCTATAAAATCGCTGCTTAGAATTGAAGGAAAAAATAAAATAGTCAAATAAGAGAGGATAGTGTCCACCTATTGCAAATATATGTAAGTCAGGTAAGACCAGTTCATTGAAAAAGGGACTGACTCATACATGAGGTAGCATGCATTGTAATCAGCCAAGACAAATGCTTGTGGAAAGCTATGTGGGTTTGTCTGTCTATTCCCTTCTCCCCAGTAGCTCTCGCAAAGTTATTGTTTTGTAACCGGCAAATTAATGAACCATTTGCAGGAAACTCCACGGGGGATCACAACCACAAGGATCATCCTATAAATAATCGCATTTTGGTGTACTTAATAATGTGCATCACTGGCCTGTGTACTGTAGGAAGAAAATGGGTTCTTAAAACTTAACGGCACAAATTTCTAAGATCAGTTTCAAGACCATTATCAGATACACCATGGCTGGTGAAAGCAGCAATTTACATCAGTGATCACTCAATGAATTTCTTTGGTTTGAAAATAGAATGGTGATATGTATGTAACTTCTGTTTTCAATGTGAGTTTTAAAAAATAACTTCATGGCGTCATGTTAGCCATAAATGCAATTCTCTTGAAGACTAGAGCTATCCCAAATTCATTTCTCCTGATTAGCTCAACCAAAACCTGTGCTCTTAGAGGAAAGACATTTGTTTTATTTTTTTAATTAAAAAAATACTTATGAAGCTTTCTCCCTTTATCTACACTTCAGCTTAGATCAGTGGTTCTCAACCTTCCTAATGCTGCAACCCTTTAATACAGTTCCTCATGTGGTGACCCCCAATTTCATTGTTACAAATTGAACATAATTAAAGCATAGTCATTAATCACAAAACAATATGTAATTATATATGTGTTTTCCGATGGTCTTAGGCGACCCCTGTGAAAGGGTCATTCGACCCCCAAAGGGGTCGCGACCCACAGATTGAGAACCGCTGGCTTAGATCATGGCGTAGTGCCCAATTTCTGGTATTTTGTAATGAGTAGTTATATGCATGGCCATCATAATATTATTTAGAAAAATCTGCTGAGTTTCTCTTTGGGATGGTTGTATTCAAAGTGAATACAATCTGTATAGCTTTGATGTTGTTTTTTTCAAGGCAAAAAGTGCAACAGCATTTCACAAATCCCTAAGTGTTAGTGTGTGGTCTGAGTTTTGCTCTTACTCTGAACACAAATTTCAAAGCCATTTAAAAATCAGATTATAAAAATAATTAGCTTTTTATTTTTCTAAATTAGCATGTGTAGGAGTCTGCTACTAATTATTTAGAATCTAAAATTATTAATTGTAGTTAAATAAACTTAATAACTTTACTCTTATACTAGCTAACATATATGTAGGTGGAACCATATAAAATTGCTAAAAAATTCAAACATTTTTAACTAACAAAAAAATGTCTATTTCTTACAGTTTGATCTAAGAGTTAAATAATCATTGCCACCATTCTACTGAAAAAAAAAAGTTCTTAAGTGGTATGACTCTAAGCTGAGCATGTTTTAGTTCGCTAGAAATAGTTTCACGTTTGAATTACTTCTGAATGAGTGCATTGCTCCAGAGAGCGCCCTGCAGTCCCTCTGGTTACTTTGGGCTTCTGAGTTGCAAGGCATACACTCTGCCAAGACCACAGGTGTTTTAATTATTCTGCAGGATCCAAGTGAGTTGATGCAATCGCCTTTTGCATGATATTAGGTTTCTGTATGAATATTCAGGTTTCTGTATGTGCATTCAGGATCCAAGTGAGTTGATGCAGTCACCTTTTGCATGACATTAGGTTTCTGTATGTGTATTCAGGTTTATGTATGTGTATTCAGGAACAAAGTTGAGTTGATGCAGTCACCTTTTGCATGACATTAGGTTTCTGTATGTGTATGCAGACAAAGCCCACACAATGTATGCACAATTCAGTATTCAAACCCCAGAGAATTCTCAGGGATCAACATTCACCTTTTTCCCCTCCAAAAAATAATTTATTTTATGTATGCCCTAAATTGTTCTAGTTTTTGTTGTTGTTGCTGCTGCTGTATATGGATGGTTGATAGATAAATAGATAGATAGGTAGCCCCCCTCACTTTTTAGAAGCTATGATGGGAAATTACCATTCAAAATCAAAACTGGCAGTGAAGTGAGTGTTCAGAGGTAGCCCAATATAGTACTAAAAACATGGTCTCCATGGTCAGAGACCATGGCCACATTAGAAGGTTATTGTCTGAATGACATCAGTAAAGTCACTCACCTCTCTATGTTTCAGATGTGTCACCAGGAAAATGGAAATATGAGAATAATGATAACAATAACAGCCAACACTTCATCTGAGCCAGGCATTCTACTAATCACTTTCCTCGGTGAACTTATTTACTAAAAGGAACTATTATTTCCTGTGTTTTACAGAACATGGCGGCTCAGGGAGGGTAGGTAGCATGCCTAAGATCTCCCAGCAGCTAATAAATGGGAAAGCCAGTATATAACTTATAGGGCTGTTGTAATGATTAATGAGATAATGCATGTGAAAAGTGTTAGCCTGAGACCAGTGTTAGGTATTAAAATAGGGGACAGACTAATTAGATAAAAAATACCCCAACTTATAGAGTAATAAAAAAGCACAAAATGATGGGGAACAAATCATGCAGACAAAGTGTATTTGTAATATTGATTAACTCAGCGTGAATGGAGCCCCCTGCTGTATTACCATAAGGGACAGAGATAACAGTTTTAGTGGCTCGAGGTTTTCATCATCCTTAGAATAAATCCTGTTATCGCTGAGAAGTTAAGTCTCTAATAAAATGTAAAATGAACTAAGCAAAACTAATGGAAAAGCTTATTGTCTTGACCATGTACATTTTGGTTTCAAATAAAAAAATTCAGTTACTTCTTTAAAAACATTTTTTTTTCAATTGCAGTTTACATTCAATATTATTTTGTATTAGCTTCAGGTTGGCTTTACCTTTTGGGTGGTCTTAAATGAAGCTCTTATGTCTGAATGTGGCTCTAGCTTTTAGAGCTGCTACCGTGTGCTTCTTACAAAACACTGCCATTGAACCTTTGGTGTGATGGCTCCTATTAACAGGGACTGAGTTTTGCTCCATTGCATTCTAGTTTAGGAGGTTGAAAATGTGGAAATATGACCATGACCTGTAATTTGATCAGTACTTTGTAGGCTCAGATATATAAGACAGAGAGCACTGTAAAGAGTTAAGAATGTGGAATTGCCTTTTGTGGGAATATTTGCACTTCTGTCTGTCCTTCAGAAATCCTTGTCCACAGCCCTGGGGACTTTGCTAGTAGAATTTGAGAAGCTATGAAAAACAGAAAGAACATTAGTGGCTTTGAGGGTGTTTGAAACATGGGACAGGTATAGAATGAAAACTCACTTTCAAAAGCCAGCGAGTGGGGAGAAAAATTCCCTGGGGATGTTCAAGAATAATGATGAAGGAAGGGATTTGTTGTTGTTGTTGTTAATCCTCACTGGAAGACATTTTTCCATTGATTTTTTTAGAGAAAGTAGAAAGGAAGGGAGGGGGGAGGGAGGGAGGGAGGGAAGGAGGGAGGGAAGGAGAAACATCAATATGAGAAAGACATCTATTGGTTGTCTCCCTCACTTGCTCTGACTGGGTCTGGGTATCGAACCTGTGACCCTTTGTGCGCACTGAGCTGCCACACTGGGCAGGTGATTAATAAAGGAATCTAAAAAATCAAAATTTGAAACCCATGCAGGAAGAGTAAAAAAGTGAGAACAAGCTTTAGTGTGTCCATGAACAAACATTCATAAAAGACCAATTGTGTTCAAGATAAGATGCTTGGCTCCAGCCTGGGAGGGGAGGACAGAGCCCCCAGGAACCAAGGGGGCCCTCTGAGGCCAGGATGGGGATGGGAGCTGAGCCAGGTAGGGGGACCTGGGCTGTAGGCTGGGCCAGGAAGGAACCGAGGACCAGGAAGTGCCAGGACCAGTAGCCAGGACCAGAGTGGCTACCCAGAGGTCCCCTCTCACGTGTGTTGCCACCAGTCACCCTTCCAGCCCCTGAGCAGGGATCCGAGAATGTGCCAAGCATCCCGGCCAGCATCCCGCTGGCCTGGGCCGAGCGGGCCTGTATATAGGGTCCATGTGCAATAGGGAGCGACGTCTTCTATTTTTTACTGCCCCCTCCTCGACACTGTCCAGGGCAGGAGGAGAAGGTACTTTCGAGACATAGCACAGGCACCACAAATAAAAGTCGTGAAGTTGCCACTCAAAAAAAAAAAGATAAGATACCTGGGTCATCTTGTAAATACATTAAAGAGGCAACAATTCAAGTCCATGAGGCCAGGATGCTACAGAGCACTGCTTTAAGGACTCGGGGGATGAATGTGGCCTGGGTCTGAGGGAGGAATGGGAGAGACCCTTATGAATGCTTGAGGATGGTAGGACTTGGGTAGGCAGAGAAGGAAGGGTGGGGGGAAATAAGAAAAATGGAAAGTAAAAGGTGTGTTGGAGGATATGTAAAAAAGGTTTGTTCCAACAAAAGGTTCAGGAAGGTGATTAGTTGAAGATAAATGGAGTGACAGAATCCTGGGACATTGGAGACTTACACAGGGACCATCCACTTTATTGTAGTTTATTAACTTTGGGTGAAGAAATAAGAGATGCAGAGGGTGAAGTGTGTAGAAGAGGCTGAGAAGAGCCTTGTAAGGAGTTTGGACTTTACAAACAATGGACTCTCTTTGAAAGCTTTTGTAGATCAATCCAGTGAGAGGAACTTCTATTGCAATAGAGAGGGTGCTATTAGAGCTAAAACTAGAGTGAACACAAACATTCTTCTCCTCTGAGTATTAAAAAAGAAACAGATACAAAGGCTTTATGTTAGAGGAAAATGGTATTTCCCAATAGTGAGGGTGAAGACTGAAGTTAGTGCCAGAGGAAGATTCTGGGATCTCCTTTTATTGGTACCTAGGAGGAAAAATAGGGATGGATTTTTACTTCTCATTGATGAATGAAATGTGAACATCCCTGGAAAAGAAAACACAGTTGACCACTTCAAGCTCTTACTTTTTGTGTGTTTTTCTAGATAAAACCCCTCAATCAATACAAAGGAGATGTGTGTGCTTTGTTAACAATAAGGCAAAAGGCTGAGGGTTTCTCATTTATTTGTGACTGTATTTCCTTTGCCTTCATGCTGAGCTCTCAAATAAGCAGAAAGACACATTTGTCATGTTAGATGCTATTTTTAGAATTTAACTCAACAAGGAATTATTTATGTATATTGTTTTTGTTGCAGAAATAATTTATTTTTATGAAACAAAAAATATAGAGATTAACAAAAATAATTGAAGATCACTTGTTATATCACTACACAAAGTTCCACCACTTAATATTTATATTTTAGACACATTTTCAGTATATAAATATGTATTTCTAAAATGGGATCATATTGTGCATATTGTTTTACAGTATTCTTTTTAAAAAGATAATATATAATAATATAAAATATTAATAGTGTGCTGAGAACATCTATTCATGTCAATATATATTTTTAGAATGATATCTTAATTTCTGCATATATTCTATTCTGTATTTGTAGTGTTTTATTTACTCAGTTTCATGCTGATTCTCTTTACTAATTTCTATTTTATTGCTAATACAGTAATAAGTATTTGGGTGAGATAAATATCTCTGCATTGTCTTTCATTCATTCTTTCACATGGTTCAATAGATAGATTTATATTGCCATTATGTGCTAAGCTCTCTTTGGGGCATGAGGATACAGTGATGAACAAGTTTGAGAAAGCTTCATATTTTCATGGAATTTACCTTATAGTTGGGAGAGAGAAAAAATAAAAAAAAGTAAGCCAATAAATGAATACAAGTAGTTGAGAAAAAAAATAGTACCATAAACATAATAGAAATGGGGGGGGATAGGGCCTGCTGGGGTTGGGAGGAAGATGATCAGGGAAGGGCCCATTTAGTCGGTTTGACCTTTGAGTTAAGCTCTGAGTCCCAAGGAAGAGCCAACCATCCTTAGGGACATAGCTTTTCCAGTATGTCAGGCGTTCAGATAAAATTAGTAAGACTAAAGAGCTTGGAGTATTGGTAAAGTAGGAAAAAGGCTAGTGTGGTTGGGCTTAGTGAGTTGAGGTGAGGGAAGAGAAGAGGTGGTGGGAGGTGAGATCAAAGAGGTACGTAGAGTCCAGGTCATGTAGGACTCGAAAGGTGAATGTAATAAATACGTTTGTGCTTTATTCTAAGAGTGACGAATAGCCTTTGGATGATATTAACCAAAGGAAACATGATCTGCTTAACGTATCTGCTACCTTGTGGAAGGTAAGGGTTAGAAACAGAGAGACAAGCAACAGTGGCAGTATAATCACTCACGAATAATGGTGTCTTAAACCAGATTGTTAGTATCGCAAACAGAGAGAAGCAGGAGGTTTGTGCTAATATTTGAAGGTAGAGCTCTCAAAATGTACTGCTTAATTATTTTCTACAAATATCCCTAGGAATGTAAATGTCAGAGCAAAGGGTATGCACAGTTTAGAGACCCCTGTACATAGTCCCCAGGGTTCACAAGGGAATTTGTACCATTTAACAGACAATTATGGTTTCTATAATTATCAGAAAGTATGCATTCACAGGAGTAAGGAACATCTTTGTTCTCAAGGAGGTGACAACTGAATATGTTGAGAATGTACTTATTACTTACTGTTTTACTATGATATTTACTTAGGTGGTAATTTCTACATCAGATATAATGTCTTTTCTCCCATGGGCGGGGGGTGGGTGTGTGTGTAAAAACAGAAATACCTTAGCATCATAATCTATTTTTTTTGTTTCAAACTATGAAATTAAATATTAAAAGATAATAGCAAAATAAAATATCATTGTCTACATCCAAATATCCACTAGAAGGTAAATACCAAGCAGAAAAATATTTAAAGAGTAGTAACAGGCAATTCACAAAATAGTAAAGTTAAAAAAGATAAGAAACAAACAGGAATTAATTTGTACTGTTTTTTAAATAACACTAAGCCAAAGACATCAGAAACGTTTGAGTCTTGGTATTAGAAAACAATTTACAAAGACAGCAAAAAACAAATATATTGCACATTTAGAAAAATTTGAAATGAAGAGATACATTTAAACACAACGTTAGCAAAGCATTTACTGTAATATAATTATTTTATTCTTAGAAATGGCCTTTAAAACACTTAATCCAGTTGCCTCATTGTATAATTGAAGAATTGGGAGCCTCTAACCATATAGTGGGTGTCATCTCAGCCCATCCTGATGGGGCCATATGTCCCCAGTATGAATGGGGGAGACTTATTTTGTAGCATCACGCGACTTTTTTCTTCCTAGATAACAAAGCAATTGTTGTTAACCCTAGTTCCTAAGTTAATTAGCTTTAGTTCTTTTGAGTTGGAAACAGATGCAGAGACTTGAGAGGGTTCACCCAAGGTCACAACAGAGGGACATGAAAGTACTAGGATTTGAGCCTGGTGTGTTTGACCTTGAAAAAGCAGTTTTAAATATTTGCTTTTTTTTTTATTTACACACAGAAAAATGCACTCACTCTCAGATACAGTTCTGTGAGTTTTGACAAATGCCTGAAGCGATGAAGTACTATTGCAGTTAAGATGCAGAGCGGTTCTAGTTCCCCAAAGTGTTCCCTCATGCTGGCACCTAAGTTGTCAACCTCTCCCACACCTCCAATTGCAGGGAATCACTCATGTGTTCTTTGACCATGAAGTTTTACCTTTTACAGAATGTTTTATTCATGGAATCATATAATATGTAGCCTTTTGAATCCGGCTTCCCTTGCTTAACTTTCTATATTTGAAAACCATTGATGATGCATATATAGCTTGTTCTTTGTTATTGGTGAGTAGTAGTCTGACTCATAGACATACCACAGTTTGTTTATCTCTTCATCTGCTGAAGAAAGTTCATCCAGGCTTGGCAATTACTATAGAGCTGCTGCAAGCATTCCCCCACAGCCGTAGGATTCCTAGCTCATATGCCAAATGTATGCTAACTTTATAAGAAACTGTCAAACTGTTTTCCAAGTGGTTGATACTGTGTACTCCCAGTTGCTATGTGTAAGTCTCCATTGTTCTGCATCTTCACCAGCTGGTGTAATTGTCAGTGGTTTCTAATGCTTTTATTTTAGCTTTTCTAATAGGGGTATAGGAATATCTCATTTTAGTTTTTAATTTGATTTTCCCTATTGACCTAGGATGTGTTCCATCATTTCAAGTGCTTATTTGCCATTTGTATATCTTGAATGGTTAAGTGTCTGCTCACATCCTTTGCCTATTTTTATGGGATTGTTTGTTGAGTTTTGAGAATTCTTTATACATTTAGATATTCGGTAAGCTGTCCTTTGGCAGATATGTGATTTGTGAATATTTTCTCCCAGTCTGTGGTTTGTCTTTTCACTGGCTTACTAATGTCTTTCATGTAGCAAAACTTTAAAATGTTGTTGATACCCAAATTATATATTTTGTCTTATTATTGCGCTTTTGAGTTTATGTCTAAGAAATTTTTGCCTAACCCAAGGTCATAGAGGATTTCTCCCATATTTTCTCCTAAAAGTTTTATAGTTTTATATTTTACATTTAAGTCTCTGACTAATTTTGAATTAATTTTTGTATAAGGTATAAAATATAGGTTGAGGTTCTTATTTATTTGTTTGTATATTTATTTGTTCATTTATGTAGATATAGATGTTCCAGTTGATGCAGACTTTTTGTTAAGAAGATTGTGCTTTCTCCAATATTGCTTTTGTGTCTTTGTCAGAAAATATTGAGCTGATTTGTGTGGGTTAATTTTATTCTTCAATTTTATTGACATACTTTTCTATCAATACCATACTATCACACTGTCTTAGTGTAGCTTGATAATGTCTCAAAACCCAGTAGTGTGAATCCTCCAACTTTGTTCTTCCCTTTTAAAGTTGTTTTTATTTCTCATTCCTTTCATTTGCATGGATTTTTAGAATCAGCATATCTACAAAATATTCTGCTTGGATGTTGATGGAATTTTACTTATAGACCAATTGGGGAGAATTGACATCTTAACAAGATTCACTTTTTGAACCAGGAACATAGTAAATGTCTGTATTTATTTATGCTTTTGGTGCGAGTGTGTGTGTGTGTGTGTGTGTGTGTGTGTGTGTGTGTGTGTTACTTTTAAGTACTTTAAGGAGATATATGAGGGAGAGAAAAATAAAACAAACAATAAACTCACCATTGAAATGGTCTTTCTTCACATTTCAATTGGCTCCCCAATCTGACTACTATTTTTTCCCTAGGTGGTTTTTAAAAATTCCTTCCAGGATGTTTAGTTGTAATTAGTGGGTGAGACAGCCTGTAGTGTGCGTATTCCCTCTTATTCGGAGTTGAAAGTGAATTGGTTTTAATTGTCATTATCATAGTCCTTCTTGTTTTGTGATGCCATAGATTGTGGAGCAGCCAGAAGTGGTTTATTTGTGTTGTTTTTTTCTTTTTCACTTTGAATAAACCAAATGTGAGACAAGTTTCATAATGTGGGGTTGTTAAATGTTCAAAGGATTTATCTTGGGTGGGTGGGGACCTAGGAAAAAGGGTGGAACACAGAACCACTCTTTTTAAGCCCAGTAACAGTTATTTAGGTTCAGGAGTTTCTTCCATTCTTGACATTGCCATGATGTGCCACTTAAAAATAAATAAAATGAAAGTTGATGTGACAGCAGAATCACCAGGGTCTGTCTAGGACAGGGGTGGGCAAACTTTTTGACTCGAGGGCCACAATGGGTTCTTAAACTGGACCGGAGGGCCGGAACAAAAGCATGGATGGAGTGTTTGTGTGAACTAATATAAATTTAAAGTAAACATCATTACATAAAAGGGTACGGTCTTTTTTTTTTTAGTCTTATTCATTTCAAACGGGGCCGAATCCGGCCCGCGGGCCGTAGTTTGCCCACGGCTGGTCTAGGAGCATTTCTTAGCAGGCGTTGCCTTGCTGACAAATAACAGGGGTTCGCCTATGACACAGGATCTCACAATATTACCGTTTATTTAGCCCAAAAGAGAATACAATGTCCTGTGTCCAAACACAGCTCAGCTGAACGATAAACTCCAGTAGCATCCAAACAATATTATCTCCCCTACATCTTAAGAGGGCTTATTATCAAAGCTTAAGTAGCAGTATCTTCTAATAGAGATAATAAGCACATTTTCCACTTTATCTCCAAGAATTTGATATCACTAAGTGTGTTCTCTCAAGCACAATATAAATGGCTTATTTTATTTATATCCTACATTTTAGGCTATTTGTAACATAGACACATGCAAACAACATATCTGGTTTCTTTTCTGTTTTCTAGTTTTATAATTCGTAAGTCGTCAAGATTGCTTTTTTACAAATCAAGATGCTATTCTAGAGAGCCTCAGACTGATTTTTTTACTAAAGCAGAGTGCTGCAGAACAGTCCAGAGCATGAACTACAGTGATCCACCAAAGGAAATCTTACCTGCAGTTATTTGATATACCCTGAGGATATTCATATACCTTTTGTTAGAATAGAAGTTTGATTCTACAGCTACTCATTCAGAAGTAGGGTAGGGCTGAATTCTGAATGAGATCAAAATTTGTATATTTGTGAAACCAGGGAAAATACTTAAATTTTTTTTCGCGGCAGAGGGGTTATGCTTTTCCTATGGAAATTGTTCAATATTTTTAAGCATATAATGTGTTACAAGTCATATTTAAAAATTATGTAACCAAATTAAGATATATAAATATCAACAAGTGTTGGAAAAACTCAGAGACTTCGCGGAGATTGAAGTGTATATTTTGTCCACAAAAGTATGCAGAAACATGATTCTAGGGTGTTCTTTTAAGCCCTCAACTAGGGCATTATGAACTGATTTTAAAATAGAAAGGTAATTGTCCTTTCAAATAAATATTTGGCCCTTCATTTAGTCATCCAAATAAGGGTGAGAGCGCAATTACAGTGGACCCAAAGGCTTCTAATGCATAAAACATGTCACAATATATATGTAAATGCTTTATTCATAATCTATAGCCTTTGTAGTTTACACATTCCATTTGCATTATACATTTCATTGTCATCATAATCTTCTGGTTTGTTCAGGCATGTATTAAAACCCCCATTTAGAGCTAATGGAACTGAAGTGAAAAGAAACGGTATAAATCTCCATCCTAGACACAGTGGAGAAATGCTGGCACTGAGACTCTAAGGCCGCTGCTCCCTTTGTGACAACTCGCTTCCTCAGCAGCGAAGAGCCCAGCCTGCTGATTCATAATCCTGGGATTAAAGTTCTCACGAAATAGTGTTTGAGAGGATATTGTTTATTATCTGGGAAGCCACATGAGTTTCAGTGTAAATGTCACCTCTCCTGGGAAACTCACCTTCATGAGACCAGTTAGGATTTTCATCGACGAACTTACTATTACTACTATGATAAATTAACCACTTTTTAGAAGTATTTTGTCTCACCTAAAACAATCCTGTATACCCCACTTTGGGAAAGACAAATTAATTGCGAAGTAATTATTCCGTACCACTTCTCTTCCTGGGTAATGTGTAATAAATTTTATGAGGATATGCTCTCTTCACTTCTGTATTTATAGTTCCTACCATGGTGCCTGACACACAGTAGGTCTCAGCCAGAATGTGTTTAGTACATTAATATTTGCCTATTTATGTGAATAGTGTATGGGTATAGTATATGGCTGCTGTATGGCTGTACATATTTTCCTTTCTTATGAATACAGAAATGTTTGCCTTTCTTCCAAGTCCACTTGGGTACAAAATAAGCGTATTTTCTGCTCACTTTTACAGGATTATACGTTGACAATGTATTTTCAACAAGCCTGGAGAGATAAGAGGCTGTCGTATAATGTCATACCTTTAAACTTAACTCTGGACAACCGCGTCGCAGACCAGCTCTGGGTGCCCGACACCTACTTCCTGAATGACAAGAAGTCGTTCGTGCACGGCGTGACCGTCAAGAACCGCATGATCCGCCTGCATCCCGACGGCACTGTCCTCTACGGCCTCAGGTCTGTAGTGCGCATTGCAGAATGGGGCTTTTCCTGAGCCAAGCGGTTACCGCTTTCTGTCGGAGGGGAACGTGTTGCGCTGTTTTCCTTACTCCTCCGTCAAGCCTCCCAGGAAGCAGTTAAACCTTCTACCCCGCAGACATCTGATAGCTCAGGGGAGCTTGCTTACAGAGGGACTTAGCCACAGCTAAGACTAAGCGTTTTTCTGAATTATATCAGCTGCTGATCCTAAAGCTGCTTTCTTTAAGGAGTAGGGATAAACAATGCCAAAATAGCTGAGACATAGAGTTTCCTTAAAGTGGAGAAAAACAATCGTGAATGCCTAACGCGTGTTTGAATGTGGCAGATGCGCTCTTGTCAGTTGCTCCTGAGCTGCAGGAACCGGGCCTGGTCCTCTGGTGACAGGAAGGCTTTTTGGTCCTCTCACCCTCCAACGAGGAGTCAGACTTGCAGATAAAGTCATGATCTTAGATTTATTATTAATGAACTTACACTATTAAATGTGCCTTTTGTCAGAAGAGAATGGTGAGGTTCTGCTGTTTGGATGAGGATAAATTATAAAATAAGACAGTTTCTTCTATTAAAGTTTGTTTTATGTTAAAACAAATAGTTTCTTTAAAAAGGAAGAAAAAATACAGTATAAAGAATTCCTCTGCATTATAGTGCAAGAAACTCTGAATTCGAAATGTTCAGTTGTCTTTGATCTATTCCATTTTCCATAAATATGTAGTTACTTTACCATAGTAATGATGATGATAATAGTCGTATTATTTCGTGAACACTTGTTAGAAGTCAGCTAAGTACTATCCATACATTAATATAGTCAATTTTTACAACAACCTCATAAGTTAGAAACTCTTACAATCTTTATTTTCAAATAAAGAAACTGAGGCTGATGCAACTTGCTGAGATCACGAAGAGAGTAAACTGTGAGGATGGGATTCAAACACTTCCCAGTTCAGAGCCAGAGCTCTTAGCCAATACACTGGGATAACTCTCACTGAAACATGTTTCTTACCTGGGATATCTCGTTTTCATTACCTACTCTATTCAGCATGCCAGATGAATACGTTGTCTGGATCCTTTTAAACTGGCTTCTGTATCATGTCTGTAGAGAAAATGACCTTTGACTGTGGAGAAAGGGAAAGTATGAAGCAGGGAGAGAGCATGTTTGTATCCTGTGTTAGCCTCTGAAGGTAAAGAGATGAATTGAAAATTTATAAATGTCTCATTTCAGTCTTTACCTGCACTCTAGACAAACCTGGTCAAGGTTGTCAACACATTGTAAATGCACCGATGCAACGCTGAATGGATGAGAAATAAGCAATCACCATGTCTTTGAAATTCAGAGGGAAAAGAGAGGACCAATATAGATGATAAATATGTCTTCTTTATATTGCTAAGCCAATAATCAGACAAAGAAAACTGATGATTGTTCATTCTTATCATTAAGAGGCACTGAACATAAGAGCTGTAGCTCAGACTCACAACAAGAGGGAGTCATCATTCTCCCCTCCCCACTCCCAACAAGGGCTGCTGGCAAAGTAGGCAGACTCCTAAAGACACCTGGCATGTGTAGAATTAGGACTTCTGCACAGAGAAGGCTCTGAATTGTGATGGTCTTATCGGTTGTATTATTAATTCTGAATTTGAAATTGATAAGGTTTTTCAGGGAATTTTTAAAAGTCCCATTCCAGTTTCTACTGATAGACAGAACAATTTGTTTCCTGGCTAGAAATTGAATGCAGATCACACATTCTTTTCTCAGCTCTAGAAGGTTCATTTGTGAGAAATAAATAAAAGAAATTCAATTGAAATTACCACTGCCATGGTTGATTCAGTTCTATGTGGCCTCTCTTCCTATTTACCTACCTCCCCTCCGGTTAGTCTCTATTATTGATAGCCTAGTAAGAAATGTATCTTATATTTGTGGCATGAACTCTGTCATTTCCATTTCAAAAACATTGTATGATTTCCCTTTTACCAAGCCTTTCCTTTTATTCTCATCATGTGTTATCACTCTTCCATTTTCTCAACTGATTTGAAGATCTACAGGATACAGAAATAATTTTTACAAGTTATGAATAATGCTTTTTTGAAACTTAAATTTATAACTCGTGGCTAAATAATCATGAAACTCTTGAATATAGATTCTCCCTTCACTCTTGGCTGGTTGATAGTTCAGTTGTACCAATTTGATCTTAAAATCAAATACCTCCTGTCTTTTATGGTCCTATTTAGAAATTTCTTTCAAGAGATATGGCTGAAATGGGAAGAATATTTTCTTGGGAATAACCTAGCTGTAGTTGGTGACAAAGGACTTTTCAGTTCACTAGACTGAAGAATTCCTAGCCATTTATAAAGCAAGTATTTCAAACAGGTCAACTGTCTTTTATTTTAAAATAAAATTGGTCCAGTCAAATTATTTTCAGAACACTTTGAGGAAAAATGACATAAAAATATAGGTGGTTGTTGTTATCGTTTGTTTCTTTTGTGGTTTTTGTTTTGTTTTTGTTAATGAACCCAGCAAAAGTACTAGCAGGTAAAAAATCAGGTTTAATCTGTTATTTACATGACATCATGAATAATGTTACATAGATATAAATCAGATCATTATTGACTTTGAAAAAGGAAGATATTTGTTAGTTTTCAGAAAGGTAATGAATAATTGCATTGGACAGAGAATCAGGAGACCTACATCCTATTCTAGTCTTAAAATTAGTGGTTCTTACGTAAATCAGTTCTAAATTTTATTCTAGCTCCCAAAATCCCATATTCGTGCAATTTTGCTAATGTGTGGCGTAAATATTTTTAGGACTTCTACTTCATTATGCATATGGCTTGCAAAGCTTTACATAATATTTTAGTGCTTCAGAATTTGCATTTATCTCCTTGAAAAAATCTTATTAGTTAGGAAAGCAAAAACAAAAATCATAGCATTCAGGTAAGCAAGAAAGCCTGAATTGTCAACTTTGACATCTCTTATGAGCATAACAATGTATATTTTTATTAAAACTTAGACTCTGAATCCAAATGGACTGTATATTATTTATGGAAAGTGACTAACATTATATCATAAGCATGTTATCACATTAAAAAATCTTCAACAAACACAATTAAAACAAAAATCCTTTTCTATGATGAGATGATGCATATTTAATATTGAAAATTTAGAAAATTCAGATAAGTTATGAATAAAATTACCCTTCATTTTACCACTCAGAATTAATCATTAGCCTGTACCTTGCTATATACTCTTCCAGATATTTTTCCTAGTACATAAAGCATATAGGTAGCTTTTCATAAAAAGAATTCACATTATTTTTCTTTAATTTTTTTCTTTAATAATGAATCCTATATAATAAAAGAATAATATGCAAATCGACCAAACGGCAGAACAACCGGTCGTTATGACGTGCACTGACCACCAGGAGGCAGACGCTCAATGCAAGAGCTGCCCCCTGGTGGTCAGTGTGCTCCCACAGGGGGAGTGCCGCTCAGCCAGAAGCCCAGAAGCCGGTTTCACTGCTGGCAAACGCAGCGGCGGCAGGAGCCTCTCCCGCCTCCACCACAGCGCTAAGGATGTCCGACTGCCAGCTAAGCCATCAGTCGGACATCCCCCAAGGGCTCCTGGACTACGAGAGTATGCAGGCCAGGCTGAGGGACACCCGCCCCCAAGTGCACGAATCTCATGCACTGGGCCTCTAGTGTATTATAAATATGCTTGCCATGTGAATACATCCCTTCTCACTATCAGTCTTTAACTGTTATAACACATATTTGGGATATAATTTTTTATTTAATATAGGATATGGCTTATGGTTTTGAGATAAGGCATGATATGTGGTTGTTGCAATAAAATGCAGGACTACTATTTAAAAGTTACTTAATATTTTAGCAACAAAGCTATTCGTGGCACAATTTAGAATCTTACAGTTGTGCTGTTGTAATTTGTAGTCTCATTGGTTCAATAAATGGCCCAGGAGATGTACTGATGTGGATTTTGCTAGGACATTTCTTGTGGACAAAATGACTTCCTTACTCTTTCAGTAGTCGCTGACCTATCTAAAAATAGCTCTTTGTCATTTGGTGTGAGGGGGGAGCCCTTGACTTCCTATGTCTGTATACCTCCCATATGTAACATTAGATCAGAAACATGTCACTTCTGATTAAAGGTTCACATTCTTGAAGAAAGATTCAGCAGGAAGCAGAAGGCAATTCAGCCACCTCCTGCTATGCATGTTCTGTCATTGGGAAAATGGCAAAGGATAACGTTAGCCTGTAATGAATTTAGACAAGCAGGATTATTAATTTTATCTTCCTCTGCTACTCCTGAAGCTTTACCACAGGATGTTAGGCAAGTGAATACCTGAGCAGCCATTCCCCATGGAAATGTAGCCTATCAAACATGAACATATCACTTTTTGACTCAGATTTCCTTTTTGGTTTAATTTATTTTCACAGAGATTTTCAGTGAATGTATTTTTTCAAGCAGAAAACAGGTATTTTTTTTAGACATGCGACCCTGTTCTCCAGATTTTCTCCGTTCTTCTAAGCAGGAAAAATCACCTTTACGTATCTCCACCTCTGGGGGAGAAGATGCATATAATATAGTTTTATAAAATACATCCTCTTTAAAGAGCTGTCAGCAATTTTTCAAAGAACATTTTTTTGCCCATCATTTTCCCGATAAGATAAAATGACTTAGATTTTTAAAAATGCATTTAGAAGTAACTTTTGACATCTTCAAGTTCATCTCTTTAAAAAAATGATTTTAGAGAGGAAGAGAGAGAAAAACATTGATATCAGAGAGAAACATCAATCGGTTGCCTCCTACACACACCCAACTAAGAACAGAGCTCACAACCTGTGTACTATGTGCCCTGACCAGGAATCTAAGTTCATAGGACAATGCTCCAGCCAACTGAGCCACACCGGCCAGGGCTCATCTCCTCCTTTTTATAGAAGAGAATGCGGGGGGAGGGGTGTCAGAGAGGGGAAAGATTGTGCCTAACATCACAATTAATGACAAAGGACAGAGTAGAATCTCAAACTCCCAGACCTCAGAAATGGAAGTAGCCTGTATTTAGTAGCCCTGGGAAATAATCCAGGACTCTCTCGATTGCCAAATTCTGCATGATTTTTAGATGAAAACATTAAAAGAGGAAAAGAAAGTCTGCCCATCTTCTCTTTTCTTCAATATTGCTGAATCATTTCCTTTCAGTAGTCAGTAGGCCTACCAGCTAGTTGGGTCTCTAGTTGTCCTCATGTCCATTGATTTGTTTCAAATGACAGCTTATGTGGCAGCTCTGATATTCAAGGTGTGAAAGGACCGATGCAGAAAAAGTGAATGGTCAGAGAGTCCAGGGAAGAAACCAGCTGCATTCCCAATAAAGATACGGATCTTACGTTGCAGGCCCCAAGAATGAGTACAGTGCTGTTCACACTAAATTGGGCCTTGTCTGCCATTAGCCATGCCTCTAACTTCCACACAACTGGAAAAGTTCCTTCATCCACCAGACTATTGGGGAAGATCCCAGAATACACTGAAGAAATATCTTTATTTTCTAGAACAAGAAAATAGATTTCTTTTCCTGGGGTATATTTCAGCCTTATTTCCCATGGGGAGAGAAGAAAAGGAGGAGATAAAAAATTAGCTGACCTATGGAAATCACCTCCCCAAAATTTTTTTAGGTTTTGGTAAAAGTTTTAATTACCTGATTTGCTAAATGGGTGATAAGGGGGGCTTTTTGGCCCACCCTTACCTCTTTATTCTGGAGGTAACAAGTAAAGCGTCTTCCTTTGGAAACCAGACCAATATAATAGGCTAATGACTCAAGTCACATTCACCATATGATGAAATGCTCAAGCAAGCTATTGTGCTTATCAGAGGCACCCATTCTCTGCACTCTTATGGGCAGAATAAAAGGCAATAAAATGCTCAATGGCTGTAAGTCCTTGGAGGAAAATACTAATTCTGTGTTGGATTGTTCCCATTAGCCATAAAAGAGACAGTAATTAGGACTTTATATTTTAGCCACTGTAACAAGCCGACAACTAAGGGAAACTACTAAAAATACCAGAATAAAAGCTAAAGCTTCTTTAGCCATCAGAATACTAGGAGGCATCAGTGCATTTAGATCATTGCATAGTGAGGCCACAGAACAGAAAACCAGTGGAGGAGCAGTAGAGCAGTGTTAAGAGCATGGGTGTGGCATCTGACTGACTTGGTTCAGGGCTTTCCTCTATAACCTTCTGAGCATCAGCTCCCCTCATCAGTAATATAGGACTTCAAAGTACCTACCTTGTAGGATTCCTTGGGTGGGAGTGGGAGTAGGGACCGGGCAGGGGGAGGTAAATGAAGGAATACTTGCAAAGCATTTAATAAAGTGCTTGGCACGTAGCATGTTGTTTGTAAAGATTAATTGCTATCATTAAGATTGCTATGTGTATCTAACTTTGACCTCTTCTGTTTCCCATCATGATTAGCATGGATAATATTGGGTGGTGGTAAATCCTTATTGTGTATCAACACCTTACTAGGTTGACACAGAGGCAGTTGTGATATTCAAAACGTGACAGTCAAAGCTTAGAAGTTAATGGGGGAAGAATATAGGTAATAGAGAGATGAGAAGTTGGATAGGATAGTAGACAAGAGCCAAGTTCTGTAATTTGTCCTTATAAGCTTTGTGCATTTTGAAAAAGTTAACCTAACAACTCTAGATTGAAAATACTAATATAATTTAACTTATAAGAATGTGGTCAGAATTGAATAATGTGACCCATGTAAAGTAGCTGGCACACAGTAGGTACGCAGTAAATAATAACGTTTGTTGTGGTTATGGTCATTACTGTAGTTACTAAGATAATTATAATAGAATCAATTGGGTACACGCTGTGCAGCATGTACTGTGCATCCATGGCATCTTCCTTTTTCAAAAAGAAAAAGGAAACTGAAGCTTAAACAAATTCACTAACTTATTCAAAGCAGCATATCCACACGTGTCAAAGCTGGGAATCGAATAATCCAAATCTATTTGACTCCAAAGCCCATGTCCTTTGTGTTTAATGCAGAGAAATGACCAAGTGCATGGACTGGGAGGTGGCAGAGCAGACATAGACATACTCAGACTTTTTATGAGACTAATGGCTTCATGCAGTTATTCATTTTGATGACCTAATATTGGGAATGTCTGTGTAGTGTTCCAAAAGGAAGCCTGAGAACATACTAGTAGCTCTCATTTACTTTTAATGATACAGGGCCATTGTAGTAAAGTGAATTGCTGAACCTTTCTTTCATTTATGCATTGACCTATCCAGTCAAGTTCTGATTGAGCAGCTCTTCTTGCTCTACACAGGGGGGAAGGGGTGCAGGCGTGACTAAGCCAGACATTGTCCCTACCTCCAGAAGCTCATACTCAATGAAGGAAACATATAAACCACCAGCCAAAAGGACATTTAATAGCAAATATGAGGCCCAAAAATGATGATGAATTCTATGAAGGAAATTAAACAAAATGAATGATCTGACAAGGAGCGCCTAGGAGAGGAACGTAGAGTCCTGCTTCAGCAGGTGACATCTGACCCGAGACGTTATTTCTGAAGATGGACAGCAGCAATCTGGGAAGCGAGTGTCTGGTTAGAAAGGACAGAAGGGCAGTGGTCCTAAGAGCAGCACAAACTCATATGAACCAGGAAGGAAGATAAGTATCACTTGCTTCACCCAGAGCTCTGTCTCTTCTCTCACATTATTGCATTTTATGTTCTTTATAACTGACTACATTATTCACTGCTTTACTGCTCTTACTGGCCTCTCTCCACTAGAATATAAGCTCCCTGAGAGCGGAGACCTCTTGAGCAGAACCTGTCCCAGCGAATCAATGAAAAAATAATAGAAAAGGTATTTGTTAAATGAATATATCGATAAATGAAGGTGTAATTGTGATTTATTCAGAGCACTTCTTATTTCATCAATCCAACTACCTGTCTCTGTTTATCAGTTGAATGGGACCTGTGGTCCTAGGATTTATCTCAGATTGATACAACATTCTGTGTCCATGCAGGCATCTCACGCAAAATCACGCCTAACATGTTTAAACCATGGATTTGCATACTGAAGTAAATTAGAGGAGTAGAAAGAGAAGCATAGAATGATATTGATATCATTTAGAATTCAGTTATCCAAGGTTACTATGTTTGGATGAGATGGAAAAATGGATTGTCCTATCTACTAGCGCATTTCTCTTTCTACATGGGAAGAGCTGTACTAACCGTGAGACCCTGCCTGAGCTGATATCAATTTCAGCAGGTGATAGGGAGGCGTTTTGAAAACAAAGACCAGCTGTTGTCAGGAATCCAGCTTTGCAAATTGCACCTTACATACAAATATGAGTTGACTGTAGAAATTTCCATTGGTGTGGTGTTTTCTTGTGCTGCCTTTTCATTTGTAGTCAGTGTGGTATTTTAAAAGTCAGAGACGTGAGGGTGCAGAGAACCAAATCCAGGTGGAATGCAGGTGACCCACTTTAGCCTTCTGCCCCAGAATGAGTCAAGGAGAAAACACTTCCTAATAAGAGCGAGTGCTTTTCAGACACACACCACAGAAAATGTACTACCAGGGAGTTTGGGGTGGGGGGGAAGGAGGGTTCTTTTTTTATTCATGATAATCTAACGTTTTATGACTAAAAATGTGTATGGCTTCTCATGTCCATGAATTGCAGGTCAGAGATATCATATTCTTTGCTTAGCATTAAGCGTGTCTCTTATGTTGTTCTTTCCTGTCTGTTCTTGAGTGTGTGTGTGTGTTCTGTGTGTGTGTGTGTGTTCACATGCATGCACATGTGTGTGTTTTCTGTGTTATGTAATAGGAAAGGTTGACTACTGTGTGGGGAAAAGAAACACTTACTTTGCTCAGACAGTATTTTCCCAAATCATGAGTATTTAGCCCCTTTGGCTGGAATCATGGGTTGATTTCTTCACTTGGGAAGTTAGATTTAAACAACAAAAGAGTCAGTCTTATATCCATGTAAAAGAGGCTGATAGTGTGATGATGAGAAACACTGCCCCCACCCAACTGGCTCTTTCTTAGCTAATTTAGTATGTGACTGAATTGTATATTTTGCTGCTACACAAATGTTATTAAGTTACTCAGTCTCTCTGTACTTAGTCATCCTCTGATGAGGGGTTGAGCCAACCATAGGTCTGTTTTTTATTTGATCATGGGTGGAGTTACTTATGAGGAGGATAAATGTATGCCCCCTGCATGGGTGGCCAGGGGCTGGGCAGGGATATGCATTGAAAGAACAGAGGGGGAAATGAACACCATAATGAAAAGGAACTTCTAAATTCTGTGCATAAGAAAAACAGTGTTTTGCTGTGAGAGGAGACGTTCTAAATAATATAGATTCTCAGTCATTTCAGTTTGAGAAAACTTCAGATTCTGAAATCACCTAAATGGCTGAATTTAGTCTGTTACCAGATAGGTTTTAATTTAGAGTTTATTTTGTTGCAAAGCTCTCAGGCCTCTTAGACCCAGAGGCCATATTTCTGGGTTACTTTTGCTTTGTGATTTTGTTCTTTTCAATGGATGCTCAGGCTTTTGTTTTTTCCATCATAAGTGGGGTGCTTGGCTCAATTTTCTCTCTTGCAGTATTTTAAAATTGTGTAAAATCAAGTTACTGTCATTCAGTAACAACCTTCTTTAATTTCAATAAGTTACTGAGCCCTTTAAGTTTTCAGTTTCCATAGGATGGGTAGAAAAGACTGTAAAATATACAGGGAGCCAAGTTTACAAGAGGCCATCTCTAGTGACCCACTAGCAGGTGGGGGAAGGGCAGGGGAGGGTTTAATTCTGTGCCAGGTGCCTTCAGCTGGGCAGGCAGGGTTTTGTTCAGGAGAATGTCAGGGTCTACAGCCCTCTCTTCTAACCAGACACTGCGCATGAATGTTTTCCTTACATGAGCCATGCCCTTCTGTGCTTCAAAATACGGCTTCCCATCCCGCATTTATCTTCCTCGATGCTCTGTGGTGAAGAGAACCAACTGAATCGAGAGGGGGTTGGGGCACCAGACTTCTTGACTTCTCTGGAGAACACCATCTGCGTGAGCAGATGGGAAACAAGACACAGGGACTCCAAGATCAAAAAGGGGGCATCTGTAATACTTTTGACAATAAAGATAATTTTTTAAAAAAAATCTTAAAAAAATAAGAAGAGAGGAATGATAAAGAGATGTGATGACAGGGTGGAACAATGAGTGCCAGTGGCTGGGAATTCTCTGCCCTCTGACCCAGACAATGGTCACTGAGTGGCTCCCACCCATGGATTCCCAGGGTCCCCAGCACAGTGACGCCTGCCTGTGGGGCAGGCAGATTGCTCAGCACTGGGAATGGGCACACACTCCTTTGTCTGTCTGCAGATGGGAGAGCTCCAGTACTGCTGGTTAAAGTTCCCCCGCAGCGGACAGCACGGTTTCCTTCCCATTAAGCTTTCCATGTGGCCACCGGCCAGCTGAATGGCTGCCTCAGTGTTCTGGTTGTAGAAGATTCTACACAGGTTAGATGTATCACTGTAAGTACCTTTTCAGATTGATACAAAGCATATACTTTTGCTCATGATATTTTATTGCCATGTTCCTTTACTTTTTTCATTAGTTCATTTGCTCTTTCAAGCATTCATTTAAATTCACATTTATTGAGTAGTTATTTTTGTGCCAGGCCTACTGTACTAAATGCTTTTATGCTTTAACTCCAAGAAGTAGGTATTTTTATACGACAGGAAAGTGAACCTCAGAAAGGTTACTTAATGTGCCTACAGTCACACAGCTGGCAATGACAGAGTTGCATATTGGATTGAAGTCTATGTGACTCCTCAAAAACATGATTTATTATAACTGGCAAAAATGAGTCTTCATGTTTTAAGGTAGACTAGGGGTGAGTGATTTGCTTTCTTAACTGTAGATCCTCTGGTATAGGAAAAAATCATGAATTCCGACGGCATCCAATTTCACTGGACCGCTCTTGCCTCCTTAGTAAACTGGCTATAATATCTTAGCTGCCTTCAGGGAGCACGTGAAGCACCTAGTTTCTATTAGATCAAGAAGTGAAAAAAAAGTTTTCCAAGTAATAAGCTTGGTGTGTGTGTGTGTGTGTGTGTGTGTGTGTAGGGGACAGTAACATGTAAACTGAGACCTGAGTGAAGATGTAGGGTTAACCTGGTGAAACAGAGTGTGAGGAAGAACAGAGAGAAGGGAATTCCAGGTCAAGGGAACAGCATGTGTGAACAGTGAAAGTGGAGGGGAAAGTAGGTAAAAGAATCTCAGGGTGGCTGCAGTACGGACTGTGCTTGGGAAGTGAGTATGTTAGAGAGGGCAGAAGGGTGCTTTTGGGTAAGATCTGGAAGTTTGGACTTCAGGGCAAGGGAAGCCACTTCAGGTGAGTGTATGGTCAAATGTGCATTGCATTTACTCATCCATTTTATGACTTAGAGTACAATTTTAAATTTTTGAGTTCTTAGACTAATAGCATTTATCATTATACTGAAAATCTTCTGATATGTTGATTACCAAGAATTGGTTGATAAAATAATATATAAGCATTTTTATGGTAAAGGTAATATTAAGTTTTTCTCATTTCCAAAGGAAATCTGAGTATACTTCCTGCCTAAATTCATAATACATTTCCCTAATATTTGGTAAATTTTTGCATTGGGAATCTTTATTTTAAAATACCATGTTACAGAGACAGGAAAAGATGGTTGAGACACTTCAGTAATAAATCATAATAAATAAATATGAAGCATTTAGAGACTTGGCATAAGTTCTTCAGAAATCAATAACCATTTCTGGGAAATGTAACCCTTTTTCCATGAATACTGACAAATAGATGAATAACACTTTTACTTAATCATGTAGGAAAATAAATACAGTATGGGGCAAGAGTAGGTTTAGTTGTGAGTACACGAAAGTTTATTCTTGTATTATTATATATCAATTATTGTATTATTTTCCACATGAACAACTGTAAACTTTCTCTGGCCCCACCTTGTAAATTGTTAACTTATAAATTTTTTTTTAATATTTAAATATTGACAGAAAAACATCCTGCAAAGTTCTTCTGATTGGAAATAATCTGTTAATATACCAAGAAAATATTTTTAAGAACTATTTTAATAAAGCCAAGAAAAGTTTAGTGGTTGATAATCAGAAATTAGTGGGGAATGGCCAATTAGCAGAAATAATAATAAGCATAATTCGTATGATTTTCTTATGGCCAAAGGTGGTATCCGTCAAAGAATTGCTGGAAACTCCGTATAAATTAGTAAAAGTGATTTTCCTTCAACACCTTGCGTGTTACACCTCCATTTTGTTAATATATACTGACATGGATGGAGAAACATTGGCTAGATTTTCCCTGAAGACCTTCTAACACGTAGGAGGAGGAGGAGGTGGGGAAACACTCTACCTCTTCACCTGCTTCTGTGACTCAGGGATCATCCCCCCACATTGATTAAGCTACACACTTAGAAACTGAGCACTTTTCTGGACTTATGTTTCAATAAAAAGTTTTAGAAGCAAAGTATTTCAATAAAGAGTTAAAAAGTATGCGCCCTTCTGTAGATTTGGTGACATATCCAAATGGGCCTCTAGAGAGCAGGCCTCTGACTTATGCGTGTGAATGGGAGAGGGCCTGTGCCCTCTCTGTGACATCTCTGAAAGGCCGCGCTCTCCCGTGTCTGAGTGTTCCTTGCATCTCATACATGTGTCCATCTGACCTGAAAAGAGGTATTTCACTCCAAAAATGGAACAAGCTCATCAGTGTAAATTGTGTTTGTCTAATTCCAACATACTCTTACATTCATATAAAGAAGAGCAAGGAACAGACCAATATCCATGAAAGGTTGTTATCATTTCGTTCTTCTACAACTCATATCTCTCAGCCAGGGCCACAGACTCACACATCCACTGTGGCTGTGGCTGTGGCTGTGGCTGGGGCTGTGGCTGGGGCTGGGGCTGGGGCTGGATGCAAGTCATGGAAGTATTTATTGTGCGTGACCAACCCAGCACTTCAAAAAATTAGGACATTTGATTTCACTCATATGTGGGATATAAAACTGGAACTCATAGACACAGACAACAACAATATGGTGGTTACCAAAGGGAAGAGTTTCGGCGGGGTAGTGGAGGGTAAAGAGGGCACAATATATGGTGACCAAAGACGATTTGACTTCGGGTGGTGGGCACACAGTGCAATATACAGATCATGTATCATAGAGGTGTACACTGGAAACCTATATGATCCTGTTAACCAGTGTCACCCCAATGAATTTCAGAAAAAAAAATAATAAAAAATTAGGACATTTCATTGTAAAATGTACACTTTCTAATTAACTTTTTTTTTTAAATCCAAAGATCAGAAGCACAAGCTTTTATTTTCCACCTGGCTAAGCTGGAAATTGATACCTTATTCAGAAAGGGTTTGCTTCCCCTAATTCACCACAATCTCCACCATTTTCTGCTCTCCTGTGTTGAGGCTACTCCATATACTATAGAAGCCATAACCTTGATGCTCTAGGCATCTGAGTTTGGAGCTCTCAATCAGACTTAAGTACCTGATATCAGCACTTATTATGTCATATCACCCTCTGCAATTTTCAGTGGATTAAAGTATAAGTTGGTTTGCTTGGAACTTAAGGTCAATTGCTGCTTGTTTTCATTCAGCTTTTCACCAGGTACAAATCTTGACAAACTTGCTTCCCACTCACAGTGCTCTGTCCATTTTACCTGTGAGCCCTGGCAGTGGTCACATGCTCTGGCTCTGGGCACATGCTCCATGCTGGCTGGAAAACCCTCCCAGCTACACTCCATTTGGCAAAATCTTGCCCATCCTCCGTCACCTGCTGAGAGCTCTTTTTCTGTGCAGTGACTGCTCAGCTTCCAATCCTATTCCTGTTTGGAGTTCTTATAACACAAATTATTTATATCTAACACATATGCCTAATAATAAACATAAATCAGCATAATTTTTTATATTCAGAGCTAAAGTTTGTCGGAATGCCTATTCCATGCTAAACAATATTTATGTATTGTTTCAGTCCTTACATTCGTACTAAGAGGTAAATGCCCTTAGTATTGTATTGTCATGCTGTTATTATTGAGGCTCAAAGAGGTTAATAAATGTATCGAAGGTTACAATGCTAATTGCTTCTCAGATCAGTTTATCTTGTATCTAAGCTTTGATGTTAAGGTTCTCAAGGCCCACAAACACATCTTAATAATTTTATGAAATATATTCTCTGAGGCTTAGCAAGCGCCCTGCAGGATATAGGCACTCTATGGATTGATTAATATTGGTCAACTCCTTTATTGTCATTCAGGTATAATTACAAAGTCATTGACCAAGTTGTGATAAACTTGCAAATTTTAAGTTTATACATTTATATACTATCCAACTCAAAAATCTTATTTTCTCTTTAACATACCAAGAGTAGGCTAATGAGAATTAGCAGACATTAGCTTATTGCATTGTCTTTCTCTCACGGATAGTGTACATTTGGTAATTATGAATCTATTGCTTTTCCTGTCAGGAAAAGACAGTCTAATATGCTTTCACGTGGGGGTAAGGAATTGAGGAGGACAGAAGGCTATTGAGGAAGCAAATACAGAATTAGATGTGTCCCAGCGATACAACACATCTCAATCACTTAACAATAGCGGCTCTAGAAAGAATTACTCATTAGTGACATTATAATGTTACACCACCACAAATGCCTTAACTAATGCGAACTTCGAGCGTGAACATTATAACCAACAGGTAATGCTGCATCCCAGTGCTCTGAGGACAGTCTTTATTAATGATTTTGTTAATAATTACCTGACAGAAATATAGCTTTACCGAGAGCTTGTTGTCATTAAGCATGCCTTAAAATGCTTTAATGTTTACGTATAGTTGTAATGTATTACAACTCTTTAGCTATTTAATTACATTTAGCAACTCCTCAAGTTATTGTGTGTTTGATTGAGCTAAAATCCATTGCCAGTCAAATTAGCAAAGGTGGGCTGAGGCTGCGTAGGGTTTAGGCATTGGGTTCAGTTCCTGAGAATTAAAGAGAGAGGCTGCTTCAGTGAATCGGAAAGTGCAGGCTGCCACTGACACCAGCCTGTGCTGCAGTTTGCCCCTGCCTTCCTCCTCCCTGACAGATGAGCCAGTTCTTTACACATCCTCTCCAGAAAGGGAAATCTACCATCTACCCTGGGGAGCCATTTCATTATTTTATAGCCTTCACTATCAGCCAAGTCATCTTTCTATTTAGCGTAAATCCTCCTTGTCCTTCATGTGAGAATTGATGACCAGAGCTCTCTGTTTGGTCCATAGCAGAAAATGTGAACAGCGATCATCACTCCCCTGAGCCCTCCATCTATACACAGAGCTGTTATTAAATCTATCCGTTTGCTCTCTCTCCTCAGCTGGGGCAGCAGTGCTCATCCAGCCATTTGTAAGCATTTAATTGGGTTTTATTCTCAATAACATTTTACTGAATTATGAAGCTATTTTGCCATGTTTTGTTTTCTAGAGAGAGAAACAGAAAGAAAGAGTGAGGGTAGGGGGGGGAAACAGAAAGAGAGAGAGAGAGAGAGAGAGAGAGAGAGAGAGAGAGAGACCAGGATGGCAAGCTGGGAAAAATATTCACAGTGCAGTCATTCTTTAAATTTGTTGTCCATCCTCTCATTCTCCCAAGCCCTACAGCCACCTCCCAGCCCTGCTCCCACCTCCCAGCTTGGATAAAATACAATTTTTAATATAAAAACTGTTACATATCTTTTCCCTTCTGATATTTTCTGTTATCAGTTCTCACTCTTCCTCCTGGTTCAGGTATGCATGTTTTCATACTTGTGTTTTGTGATGTGCTATTGAGGGACTGAGTGAAAAAGGTGAAGGGATTAAGCAAAAAAAAGGTCCATTGTTTTCGACATGTATTTATGATCTTTTTGTGAGCCTTTTCTGTTTCTTTGTAAACTTTGTTTAAAGTGAGCCCCAGGTTTTTTATTATTATAATTCATTTTATTCTGCTTTAATTCTTTATTTAGTCAACCAAGCTTTTTTCTCAGTGTATCATCATTTGGGTACAAAGTGATTTTTTTTTCCTGTTTTCAAACAACCCTGCATTACAGATGTGCTCTTGGGGGAACTTTTCAAATATAATTTTCTAACCTAGCTTGTAATTTTTTGTTTGAATCAGACTTCAGTTTTAAAAGAGCTCTCTGAATTCAGTTTTTAGTTGCTCTGACCCACATGTGGCCACCAACTCATTTCAGAACTCCATCCTAAGTAGCTTAATGCTTCTGAGAAAATGGAAATAGTTTCCAGGAGTCAAAACAAAGTTAGTCTTAATTGCTATTTGCTGAGATTCGTACGGTTATGCTTCCATGCAATTCTGAATAAATAATTGTCCAGAGATCAAGAGGACCTTTGCATTATAACAGCTCTTCTTTACCTGTGGACTCAAGGTCACCCAGCAAGAGGCAGAATGGAGACCAGGGCCTAGGACAGCTGGTCTCCAAGGCCTCTGATCTCAATCAGAGGGAGAGAGAGAGATCAACTTGTTGTCCACTTATTTGTGCATTCATTGGTTGATTCTTGTATGTGCCCTGACCAGGGATCAAACCCACAACCTTGGATGATACTCTAACCAACTGAGCCACCCAGTCAAGACTCACATTGACTTCTTCAAGTAAAATTTTAGAAACAAAGATTGGTACAGTTAGTGGGTTTTGATTAATGTTGCCAAATTACTGTCTAGAAAGTTTGTACCAATTTAAAATTCTACCAGCAGCATGTGTGAGAGGATCTATTTCTCTGCAGAATCTCTAGTACTAAAACAGTCTAATTTCTTTAAATTTTTGCTGATTAGATAAGCAGTAACCATCGTGGCTTATTATCTATTTCTAATGAAAAAATATAGTTTCTAATTGTGGTAAGCATTTTCCCACATATTGGGTGCCTATTTTATGTAAAAAATTAACTCGTAAATACTAAAAATGCCATTGGTGACCTTAAATAGAAAGCCAGGTAGTTCTCCACCAAAACGGGTATATTGGGAACAACAAAGAATTGCAACTTGGAACCTGCAGTCTAGTGGTGATTCACTCCCAAGTCCAAAGAACAACAGAGAGAAAGGTGGTTTTATAGTGGAAAGGGCAAGTTCAGAGGGGCTGTTGTAAACAAAAAGTCCATTGGAGGAAACTTGGAGTTTACAGTGCAATGGTTTTTCATTAGCTGAGTTATAAAAATCTTTCATTGGCTGTGTGGTTGCTGGGCAAGGAGAAAATCCTCCCTCTTCCTGCTGGAATAATACAGTTGAAAAACAGCTTGCTGTTGGAGATGGAAATCACATCTCTTCCTGTTTGGAGTAATTGATGATGATGAGTTTAGGATGTGAGAGCGCCTCCTACAGGCTCTCTCAGCCCCAATTTATAAATTGGTTTCTGCTTATTGATCTTCATACTATTGAGATGGAAATTTTTTGCCATTAGACTTCGGAGTAGCAGAAAGGACCGAGACAGCATTGTTTGTGGATTTTGTTGTTGTGAGAAGTACAAGTTGAGTTGCCAGCATGTGACAGGAGGCAGCTCTGTGTAATTTATTTTTCGTGTTTAAAAAATAACAGCAGCAGTAACAACAGTAAAACCTATTTTCCTTCCCTGGTGAGGTTATCACACCTGCAACTATGGACACGGGGAAAGTATGTGTGAGGTCACGTTAGAGGCTAGGTCAGTGTTTCCCACTGTACTTTTAGCAAATGTTCTATCTCAAGAGAGAAAAAAAAGTTGATTGGGCATATATTTTCCTGAGACATCTGATGCCAGCTACTCAGGGACAGTGTGTGTGTGTGTGTGTGTGTGGGTGGGTGGTGTGTGGGAGGGAGGTGGTTTAAAGGCCATCACACTCCCCTGTAGGTCATTCTGAAAGCCATACTCCCACTAGACATGTTATGTCATAGGGCTGACATCCTGCGTTGACTTCTCCCTTTGTCCATTTCGGCTTCTTCCTTTTTTCACAACTGATGATCCCTAATGAGCATCCTTTAGGGCCTACTTCTGGAAAATCTAATTTATAATAGACCCAGAATCTACTAGGGATTCAAAAAATAGCAAATGAACAAATGTATGCACAGGCTGACTTCAGACAGTGACAAGTATGATGAAGGAAATACAACCGATGAGACAGTGGCCAGCAGTGGAGGAGCTACAGAGAGGGAAAAGGCTTCTGACATGGACAGTGGTGTCCTGAGACTAAACTCAGAGGAAGGAGGCAGCTTATTGAAGGTGGAGGAGACCTTCAGCCCTCATCCCTAAAATCCAAGGAATGAAATGCTTCTAATTTCTTTGACAGCCTAACCAGGAAAATCTTGGATTTTAAATACATTTCTATAATATATTCTACCAGTCAGGGGCCCAACAGGAAACAGATGGCATATTGAAAAGGGGATAATTTGAGAAGAATATAATAAAAAGGCAATTTACAAAGAGACAGAATAGCACTCCCTTTTTCCCTCCTAGAGATAGGATTAAAAAGTTGCCATTGGCTTCCTAGTATCCCAGACTTAAAGGGGCAGAGGAGCGAATGGTCAGAGGAACCTGGACACAAGTCCTACAGAAAGGGAGCCTGGGAAAAAGATCCCTCGTCTCATTCTCCTTCCTCCCCCAAACCCCTGACCTGCTCCCCATTGGCCAAAGCCAGAGAACCAGAGAGGCAATTTTTGAAGACCCTGCAGTCTAGTCTCTAGAGCTATAGACATTGATGGTTAAGGATGGAGGATGGAGTTGGAGAGGTGAAAGGAGACATCCAGTATGTAGTTTATATTTTTAAATAATACTGGATGAGATTTAGAAGAAATGACACCAGACCCATCTGAAGTTGTAACCTCCGTCTGTCACTGACTAGCTATAAATCAACATCTCTAAGCCACTTTTTTTTACTTGTTAAAAAAAATTACAGGGCTAGAATAAAATTGATGCATTTATTCTGAAATGGTGTGACTCTGATATTCACAAATCAAATAAAGCATTTTAAATATATTTTAATGAATGCAACAAAAAATATCCGGCACAATATTGTTTTCAACTGTGAACACAAAAAATTATTGTTGAAATAACCAGAGTCCCAGCTCTGTGTCTTTCTAGTTGGTAAGTGACTTTGGTTCAATAAAATCTCTTACAATGACCTGAAGTCAGATTTCTGTTGTTAGGCTATGAGTCAAAAAATAGAATGATGACTTTTTCTCAGGGACTCTGACTTCCTTCAAGACATACTTAGAGAGAAGAGAGGATATTGTCATTGCTGAGATAAGGGCAGGATTTGTGGATGATACCATTGGGAATGTAACTTGGGAAATTTGGGTGAATAAGGGGCTGGCTGACTGGAGGAGAATAATAAAGGCTTAGATTGATATGGCCATGTCTATTAATATTTCTGATTGAATAGAATTTACATGCTCATAAAGTGAGATTTTGTTAGTTACTGCTGTTTGGATTCCACAGCATGTTATTTAAGAAAATGTCTTTCAGAATCCTACCTGAATCTATAGCAGAAGTCTGTCTAGCCCTTTAATGGTCACGGTATCTTCCCAGAGGATAAGATTCCAGAAAAGCAGAGTCATAGAAGGCCAAACAGCTGCAGAAGAGTACAAATAGCTCTAATCTGAAACCCACGATTTATCAAAGGGGACCATGATTGCTAGCAATCTTACTTTTTTGGTGATTACAAGGTTGAGCCTAGTAGCGCATGTGACTCCATAGGAGGACTTGTTGAGAGCTTTTACAAATAATTATGCGTGAGTGTCGGAGAATTAATTTAAGCAGAAGGCCTCTGTGGAGGTCAATCAAGAGCGTAGGCTGGAAGGAGAATGCTGAGGGAGACCTTCAGTCAGGGGAGAATATGAAGTGGGACTCCTTGGGGAGAGGCCTGTGTTTGCTTGTCTGGGGTGGGCTCATCTACATAATTGACTACAACAGGATGAACAGCTGTGAAGTACAGTATTTGAATGTGTGGATAAAACAAAATTACAAAATATGCAGGGTCATAGAACGTGTAATGTGTTTTCATAGGATTTAGAATTTTCAAGCTCATTTGGGATATAGGAAATGGGCCGTCGAGAAGCTAAATGACTTTATCAAGGTCAACTAGCTAGTTAGTTATAGCTTACTGTTATTTATGTGGACTCCAGTCAGACATCCTAGATTCAAATCCCAATTCTAGCACTCATTCTGTGACCCTTGAGAAAACCACTCTACCTTTCGGTGCCTCAATCTTCTCATCTACAAAATGGAAATAGTAACAGGACCTAAAGTGGGAATAATAGTAGGACATTCCTTATCCTATCTAATAAAGAGGGAATATGCTAATTGACCCTCATGCCATCGCAAAGATGGTGGCACCCACTGCCAATAAGAAGGGAATATGCTAATTGACTGCCACACCCTCAAAGATGGCGGTGCCCACAGCCACAAGATGGCGACACCCAGTCCCCACAGCCCCACAGCCGCCCAGGGCCAGCCCGAGGAGCGGGTAACCAGGGCCGGCAGAGGCTTGTGCTGCTGGTAGTGGCGGCAGCAGAGGTATGATGGGGCGTCACCTTCCCCTGATCGCCGGGTCACCTCCCACCCCTGAGGGCTCCTGGACTGTGAGAGGGGGCAGGATGGGCTGAGGGACCCCCCACTCCAGTGCATGAATTTTCATGCACTGGGCCTCTAGTATTAAATAAGATGATACATTTCAGTAACCCTAGATGGTGTCTAGAACTTAGTAAGTGATAAATTAACATGAGCTATGTTATTATTGTTAAGAATGAGTTACCTAACTCCTACAGCAATATTCTTACCTACTCTAGAGCAAGCAAGAGCATATTACAAGAGGGATATAGGTGAGAAATTAGTTTCCTGGCTAAAAATGATTGTGAGACACTGAATAGTGTTAGTCTTCTTGAGTTGTAAAAGCAAAAAAAAAATTTTAAGTACCTTTGGGAGAAGTGACTCAGATGTGCTCCTTAAAAGTTTTCAAAATTTCAGGTTGTACTCTAATGCTAAAATTCAGTATTTGTATCTTTTCCCCTCTGGCTTACATTTTTAATTAGTTTGTTTTGCAGCTAGCAAAAAATATATATCAATATATATTTTTGATAAATGACCTTTTTAACATACTATTTTTTCTCTAGTAATGATGCCTACTAATGCTACAGGATTCCTTTATTCTTTGTAATTAGAATAAGTTGTGATTTTATTTTTAAAATGTTTCTATTGATTCTTTAGAGAGAGGAAGGGAGAGGGAGTGAAAGATACATCTGTGTGAGAGAGAAACTTTAATCGGCTACCTCCTATATGTCCCCCTGTGGGGTGCATGGGATGATACTCAACCAACTGAGCCACACTGTCCAGGGCTAGAATAAGTTGAGCTTTTAAGTAAAAGCACTTTTTGAACAAAGTAAAAGCATACTGAGAATTAGAGCAATATGTTTTGAATATAGTTGGAGATGAAGCACCTGATGTTCTTATAAAACATAGGAAGTTGTTGAAAAAACAATTTTTTTTGTGGAATGTGGAGGGTTATCTAGATAAAGAATTCAAGCAAAGTTGAAGTTCAAAGTTACTTTCTTATAATCTCTGGTTGAAATTCTAGCAAGTTTCTCACATGTGAAGACCCATGTTTAACCTGAGCACCTCCTGAAGAGCCTACTGAAAGGCCTGAAACATGTCTGTTGATTATGATTCTGAGTTTTTTTCCTATTGGCTGAGGGACAAAGGCATCTATTATTATTAACTCTCTTTGGCCATATTCGAACTTTGGATGACATGGTAGCATCATCAAATCTCACATAATGACACCATTAAATACGGGGCATGGCTTTGCTACAAAATTATGGCATAGCTGTTGTACATTTTGATTTTATAGATGCCTTTAAGGGACTGTGTGAGGATTTTATAGCACATGTCGTTTTTGGACGGCAGTGCCCAGTGGCTAAGGAATAAAGAGTTTATTCAACAATCTCTCAGCCCAGTCAGAATATTGACCTTTCTCAAATTGTGTTTTATCATGCAATAATACTCAGCCCCAGGAAAGACCCATTTCTACTTTTAACTATGGAGGATCTGCCACTGGTAAATGAAGTACTTTCTGGAGGCATCATGAACTCTTTCCTTTGACTGAAGACAGAATCATCGCCATGTGTTTCACAGTGGTCCTCAAACTTAATCAGGATCCTGTAGAGTTAGTAGCCTCCCTTCAAAGACTCTAGTAGTGGTGTTGCATAATTTAAGGCCCACTAGGGGTGTTTATCAGGATTCAGGAAGGCATGTTCATGAAAAGCCCACTAAGTATTTTTGTTGTTCTGACTTATTCCCGGAGAAACTCACCCCTGTTATAAATCAGAAAGTCCCAAAGAATAGATTTGTATGCTCCTCACTGGGATTTTCCAAATAAGATTCATCCCAGGTAGCTTCTTGTATAAGGATGACTTGACTTTCAAACTTATTTGAGAATGTTTTAAATTTAATTAGGCACTTAATATAGAGTTGCTTCAAGGTCCTCCATTTGAGAATGCTTATAACCACGACTTTTCTTTTCTTTGTGTCATTATTCATTATTATCATTGCTATTCTAATCTTGGATTAGTGACACATGCCAGGCACCTGGCAAAGTACTTAAGATACAAGCAAGACAAACACAGTTCTGGTCCTTAGTCTTACAAAACACCTGGAAAAGATGCAGGTTTTTTATACATGTAACAAGCAGATGCATGTCTGTATTGTATCTTAAAATCTATTAACTAGAGCTCCATATACACATATTGCATATTTTTGTATGTTTATGTGTTCAGAAGCTATTTACATCATATTGTATAGCTCTGGTTTGCCTCTAAGTCTGTGATTTTTCTACATTTTTTTCATGTATATAGGCACATATGTATACTACTAAAGAACCACTGGTCAAGTGAGTTATCACTGTATCTTCTCATTAGCAGGTAGTAATAACAAAAGTTACAGAATATTTTGTGAATTACAGATTCTTTCTACATTTAGCATTTCACAACAAATTATGATGGCAAGTATCTAATTCAGATATTTCAGGGTAACCAAGTGTTGGAGAATACAGGTCACTTGTCCCAGGTCACTCTTGTATGATCATGATTCCAAATGGATTACTTTGGATACAGAGTTTCTGCTTTAATCCAGTAGGAGACACAAATGCCTCATAAGCATCAACTAGTAAACATTTACATATTTTTCAGCTTTATGAGGTATATTACCGCATTAAAGATGCAAAGCACTGGAGTAAATATGGGTGTTGTTGATGTGAGAAAAACACTTTCTTCTACTTTATTTTTCAAGCATGAGTGGAAACTCAGTGCTTCTGTGATATCATTAGTCGATTTCTTTTTCTTGTTCACAACACTCGTTCACAGATGTTAACTGCCATGAATATGTATCAGCAGAAAGTGTGAACCACAACCTATAGTAGTGATTGCAAACTTCACTGATTTACACAGTTGGGCATCTGTTTATGGCTCCCTTCTTTTTTGTCACAGTAGTCCCCCCTATCTGTGGGGATGTGTTCCAAGACCCCGAGTGGATGCCTGCGACCACAGACAGTACTAAACCTTATAGATTCTGGGTTTTTTTGTGTGTTTTTTTCCCTGTACATATATACCTTTTCACTTAAAGGAAGCACTTCCGGCTTCTCTCTGGCATGTCTGAATTACTACCATGACTACTTTGGGGCCATTATGAAGTAAAGTAAGGGTACCTGAACACAAGACAAGCACCGTGATACCTTGACAGCCAATCTGCTAACCAAGATGGCAACTAAGTGATTCACAGGTGGAGAGCGTCTACAGTGTGGAGACACTGAACAAAGCGGGACTCACATCCTAGGCAGGGCAGAGCAGAACAGCAGGACACTGCATTCTGCTGAGAACATCACGCAATTTAAAACTTATGGATAGTTTATTTCTGGAATGTTGCACTTAATTTTCAGGGCACAGTTGAATGCAAGAAACCAAAACAACAGGAAATGAAGCCATAGATAAGGGGTCACTACTGTATTTTCATCCTACAATTGAGGAGTAGGACTCTTACACCTAACAGGAATTCCACACACTCAGTCTACTTCTGTCCAAGACCTTTTAATGGAAAAGGTCTAGCTATGGACTGTTTCTGTCTGCACCTTATTTCTCTGTTCCCAAAACACGGTAGAGTGCCTCTCAGAGTAGTCTGGCAAAGTTGGTCACATTCAACATCAATTTCTACTCTTTGTTATCTTTAGCAGATGTAATTTTTTTAAAAATTTCTTTTGTTAATCCTCATCCAAGGACATTTTTCCCATTGATTTTTAGAGTGGGAGAGAGGGACAGAGGGAGGGAAGAAGGGAGGGATGGAGGGAGGCGGAGAGAGAGAGAGAGAGAGGAAGAAACTTCGATGTGAGAGAGACAAATCTATTGGTTGACTCCCACACGCATCCCAACTGGGGCCTGGGGCTCAAACCTGCAACCCAGATATGTGCCCTTGACTCAAACCTGCAACCCAGATATGTGCCCTTGACTGGGAATCAAACCCACAACCCTTTGGTATACAGGCCAGCAGATATGAATTTTTAAAGGACCCATTATATGCCATTACTCTTTTATATTCTTTATATAAATTATTATATCAGTTCTTACATAAACCCTGTTAGGTAATTATTATTGCTGTTAATAATATCCCCCCTTTTTATAGACAAACAAACTAAGGTTGCTTAGGAGATATTAACCATCTTGATGTGAATCAGTCAGTGAGGCCGAATTAGAATTCAGACCTGTGTCTGTTGAGTTCTAAGACTTGTGGTTTTTTTATTTTTTATTCATGACCTTATGCTGCCTCATTGTTCAGAAAACATATGTTGATAAATCGTCTAGGACTGTATGCTGTTTGGCTCCTTCTGCAGAGAGATTATGGAAGAATGATGACAGAGAAACATAAAGACATTAAAGGGACATATTCATTTATCTCTGATAAAATAATAAAAGAACCAACTATTCTAAATAAATAACTCCGCCAGCCCATAGGAGAAAGCCCTCGAACAGGTCATAAGAATATAAGATCACTCAGGCAGGACAGAGCAATTCAGGTGATAGATGGAAGGCTGATTGTGACTTGTATTAAAGCATTTGCAAAGTACTATACTATGCACAGAAAGCTCAAAAATGATGGATCAAAGCCAAAATTGTTGAAGATTAGATTTCAGGGTCTACAGAAAGGGAGGAGAAGCCAGGTGAATGGAAGAAGAATGTCTGTGTTTATACCCTTAATCACCTGTGATGCTCCTAAAATAAGAGTCCTGGCACTGCCCCATCCCCCAAAAAACACAGGATTCTGCAGCACGGAAACTGCCTGTCTATCCAACACTCCCTGGTGATTTTGTGCACGTAGGCCATGGACCACACTTTGGGAAAATACTGATTTGGTCCAGTCTCTTTATTTTACAAATCAGCATGAGGTTCTAAGGGTAAATGGTTATCCAAAGTTTGCTGTACTCTCTCTCATTAGAGTTTTGGCTGAATCAGTCTCCTACAGGCCCAGTTCTGTCCTCTTTGATACCTGGATTTAATTTTTCCAACTCTAGCCACGGGCCAGCTAACAGCATGTATCCTTGCTCTTTCTCTTCTAGAATCACAACCACAGCTGCCTGCATGATGGACCTCAGGCGGTACCCACTGGATGAACAAAACTGCACCTTGGAAATTGAAAGCTGTAAGTTTTTCTGAGAATCCAGCCAGACTGAACTCTGCTTCGGGTTCTCCAGACCACAGGCCTGCAGAGGTTCTGCTAGCACAGTAATTGATGGAGGGAGGCACTCCTAGTACCTGCCCTCCTGCTGCTGCAATCCTCTTAGTCTTGTCCCCAAACCCCTGGGAGAGGTGTGAAGGGGAGAAGTAATCTAGCAATAAAAGGAAGATGCTAAGAGCCTGGAAGAAAACCAAGGGCTATTCTAGTCATTTAAAGCACAGTGTTTGGTACAGATAGCTACCCCAGGCTTGGGACAATAGGTGAAGGTGGCAGGGGGACACAAGGTATCCGAATAATTTTTGTCTCTCAGAAGCATTATCACTTTTGAATTGCAAAAGAAATGCGGCCTTCTGGAATAGCTGAAACCTCATAGAATGTGGATTAGTGAGATGTTGTTGCTTTTCTCCAGGGACTATTTTCAGTGTCAAAATTTACTTTATATTCTTGCTGAAGGCCATCTGATAAGCAAGATGCGTGTATATATGTGTTTCTTCTCTTTCCTGCGTGGACCTGTTTTGCAGTATGGTTGCATTTCTAGGCCATAGTGTGTGTCCTTGAGGATTCAGTCACCTACCCTGTTCAGTAGAATGTTGATGTCACAGCCCAGCTCCAATTCAGAGGTCACTCAGGGAGGTCGTTTGAAGTGGAATAGGATTTTGAATCTCTTTTCTCGGTCAGTTCTTTGTACAGTGTTCATACCTCATCCCACCAAACTATTGGAAGCTGACAATTTTCTATCTAGCGTTCTAGATAATGAGCAGCCAGCCTGCTGTGCGGGTACTCTCAGCCTTTGTTGGGAGCTCTTGCTGTGTCAGGCAGCGTGACTCTCCATCACTGCTCTGAGCAGAAATCCAGCATTTATGACATATCGTGGGCATTTTTGCCCATTTCAAAAAAAAAATAACTTCCAGGGATATTTCCATTTACACACATTTTTTTTAAGAACCTAATTTCATACTCGTATTTCCAAATCATCATTCTTTTCACATTAGATCTTTGCCATGTAGAACTGCTTAATAAAATTGCTCTATAGGATTTTTATGATTATTTTTAGGTAAATATCTTTGGGATTAACTTTGCATTTTCATAACTAATAACACAGTTTAGAGTGCAGAATATTGTCCTTCAAAGTCCAAAACCTAGTTGTTTCAAATTGTTGATGTTAGGATATTTTGCAAAAAATATGTGGCTTTGTACCACTCATGAATTTTTACAGTAAGAGAATTGTTCATGGTAGAATTTGACTGGATTTTAATAATCATTATTGTACATGTCATCTGAGCCTTCTGCAGCCTTCTTACTTGAAAGAACTAATGCCTTAAAGACACAGGCAACACCCAGTGTTGCATGGAATTAAATTATAATTGTGACCTGAATATTGAAAAATTAATAATTCCTTAGACTTTTGGAAAGTTTAAATTTTATAAAGTGGCTTTTATATATCTCATTGCATTTTACAGTTACCCTGGTAAATGAGGTAGCATAGATTTTTTCCAGCTTTATTGAGATATAATTGACAAACAATATTGTGTGAGTATGTACCATGTGATGATTTGATATATATAAGTTTTGTGAAATGATTACCACAGTAAGGTTAGTTAACACATCTATCACCTTACATGGTTACCTTGTTTTGATGTATGTGTGTGTGTCTGTTGGAAACTTTTAAGATTTACTCTTAGCAACTTTCAGGTATACAGTACAGTATTGTGAACTATAGTCACCATACTGTAGATTAGGTAGCCACATATTATTCATTTTATAACTGAAAGTTTGTGCCCCTTAATCTCCTTCACCAATCTGCCCCACCACCACACTTGCAACCATCAGTTTACACTGTTTCTATCAGGTCAGTTTTCTCTTTTAGATTTCATGTAAGTGATAACAAATGGTATTAGACTTTCTCTGCCTGACTTATTTCACTTAGCATAATACCCTCAAGTTATCCATGTTATCACAAATGGCAGGATTTCCTTTGTTTTATGGCAGAATAATATTCCATTGCATATATCTATAAAAATAAAAGTGTAATATGCTAATTAGACCAGACAGCCGAACGACCTTCTGGATGATGCTGTGGCTGCGAGGGCTGAGCCCCTTGCACCAATTTTGTGCATCAGGCCTGATATATATATATATATATATATATATATATATATATATATATA